>NW_026989083.1:0-25456 GCF_030222135.1 Aotus nancymaae
TAGAGCAAGAGCCCATTACCGGCATATGGAAGAAACAGCAGTAAGCACAGGGAAATATCTGCTTCTAAATCAAAAACGCAGCTATCTAACAGAACGGTTGTCAATGTGTGCACTCAACTTCCAGAGTTAAACCCGTGTGTGGATTCAGCAGTCTGCAAACACTTTCTCTGCAGAGTCCCAAAACAGGCGTTTTCAGCCCATTACCAGCATATGGAAGAAACAGCAGTAAGCACAGGGAAATATCTGCTTCTAAATCCAAAACGCAGCTATCTAACAGAACGGTTGGTCAATGTGTGCACTCAACTTCCAGAGTTAAACCCGTGTGTGGATTCAGCAGTCTGCAAACACTTTCTCTGCAGAGTCCCAAAACAGGCGTTTTCAGGCATTACCGGCATATGGAAGAAACAGCAGTAAGCACAGGAAATATCTGCTTCTAAATCCAAAACGCAGCTATCTAACAGAACGGTTGTCAATGTGTGCACTCAACTTCCAGAGTTAAACCCGTGTGTGGATTCAGCAGTCTGCAAACACTTTCTCTGCAGAGTCCCAAAACAGGCGTTTTCAGCCCATTACCAGCATATGGAAGAAACAGCAGTAAGCACAGGGAAATATCTGCTTCTAAATCCAAAACGCAGCTATCTAACAGAACGGTTGTCAATGTGTGCACTCAACTTCCAGAGTTAAACCCGTGTGTGGATTCAGCAGTCTGCAAACACTTTCTCTGCAGAGTCCCAAAACAGGCGTTTTCAGCCCATTACCGGCATATGGAAGAAACAGCAGTAAGCACAGGGAAATATCTGCTTCTAAATCCAAAAACGCAGCTATCTAACAGAACGGTTGTCAATGTGTTCACTCAACTTCCAGAGTTAAAAACGTGTGTGGATTCAGCAGTCTGCAAACACTTTCCCTGCAGAGTCCCAAAACAGGCGTTTCAGCCCATTACCGGCATATGGAAGAAACAGCAGTAAGCACAGGGAAATATCTGCTTCTAAATCAAAAACGCAGCTATCTAACAGAACGGTTGTCAATGTGTGCACTCAACTTCCAGAGTTAAACCCGTGTGTGGATTCAGCAGTCTGCAAACATCTTCTCTGCAGAGTCCCAAAACAGGCGTTTTCAGCCCATTACCGGCATATGGAAGAAACAGCAGTAAGCACAGGGAAATATCTGCTTCTAAAATCCAAAACGCAGCTATCTAACAGAACGGTTGTCAATGTGTGCACTCAACTTCCAGAGATAAACCCGTGTGTGGATTCAGCAGTCTGCAAACATCTTCTCTGCAGAGTCCCAAAACAGGCGTTTTCAGCCCATTACCGGCATATGGAAGAAACAGCAGTAAGCACAGGGAAATATCTGCTTCTAAATCCAAAACGCAGCTATGTAACAGAACGGTTGTCAATGTGTGCACTCAACTTCCAGAGTTAAACCCGTGTGTGGATTCAGCAGTCTGCAAACACTTTCTCTGCAGAGTCCCAAAACAGGCGTTTTCAGCCCATTACCGGCATATGGAAGAAACAGCAGTAAGCACAGGAAATATCTGCTTCTAAATCCAAAACGCAGCTATCTAACAGAACGTTGTCAATGTGTGCACTCAACTTCAGAGTTAAACCCGTGTGTGGATTCAGCAGTCTGCAAACATCTTCTCTGCAGAGTCCCAAAACAGGCGTTTTCAGCCCATTACCGGCATATGGAAGAAACAGCAGTAAGCACAGGGAAATATCTGCTTCTAAATCCAAAACGCAGCTATCTAACAGAACGGTTGTCAATGTGTGCACTCAACTTCCAGAGTTAAACCCGTGTGTGGATTCAGCAGTCTGCAAACACTTTCTCTGCAGATCCCAAAACAGGCGTTTTCAGCCCATTACCGGCATATGGAAGAAACAGCAGTAAGCACAGGGAAATATCTGCTTCTAAATCCAAAACGCAGCTATCTAACAGAACGGTTGTCAATGTGTGCACTCAACTTCCAGAGTTAAACCCGTGTGTGGATTCAGCAGTCTGCAAACACTTTCAATGCAGAGTCCCAAAACAGGCGTTTTCAGCCCATTACCGGCATAAGGAAGAAACAGCAGTAAGCACAGGGAAATATCTGCTTCTAAATCCAAAACGCAGCTATCTAACAGAACGGTTGTCAATGTGTGCACTCAACTTCCAGTGTTAAACCCGTGTGTGGATTCAGCAGTCTGCAAACACTTTCTCTGCAGAGTCCCAAAACAGGCGTTTTCAGCCCATTACCGGCTATGGAAGAAACAGCAGTAAGCACAGGGAAATATCTGCTTCTAAATCCAAAACGCAGCTATCTAACAGAACGGTTGTCAATGTGTGCACTCAACTTCCAGAGTTAAACCCGTGTGTGGATTCAGCAGTCTGCAAACACTTTCTCTGCAGAGTCCCAAAACAGGCGTTTTCAGCCCATTACCGGCATATGGAAGAAACAGCAGTAAGCACAGGGAAATATCTGCTTCTAAATCCAAAACGCAGCTATCTAACAGAACGGTTGTCAATGTGTGCACTCAACTTCCAGAGTTAAACCGTGTGTGGATTCAGCAGTCTGCAAACACTTTCTCTGCAGAGTCCCAAAACAGGCGTTTTCAGCCCATTACCGGCATATGGAAGAAACAGCAGTAAGCACAGGGAAATATCTGCTTCTAAATCCAAAACGCAGCTATCTAACAGAACGGTTGTCAATGTGTGCACTCAACTTCCAGAGTTAAACCCGTGTGTGGATTCAGCAGTCTGCAAACATCTTCTCTGCAGAGTCCCAAAACAGGCGTTTTCAGCCCATTACCGGCATATGGAAGAAACAGCAGTAAGCACAGGGAAATATCTGCTTCTAAACCCAAAACGCAGCTATCTAACAGAACGGTTGTCAGTGTGTTCACTCAACTTCCAGAGTTAAACCCGTGTGTGGATTCAGCAGTCTGCAAACACTTTCTCTGCAGAGTCCCAAAACAGGCGTTTTCAGCCCATTACCGGCATATGAAGAAACAGCAGTAAGCACAGGGAAATATCTGCTTCTAAATCCAAAACGCAGCTATCTAACAGAACGGTTGTCAATGTGTGCACTCAACTTCCAGAGTTAAACCCGTGTGTGGATTCAGCAGTCTGCAAACACTTTCTCTGCAGAGTCCCAAAACAGGCGTTTTCAGCCCATTACCGGCATATGGAAGAAACAGCAGTAAGCACAGGGAAATATCTGCTTCTAAATCCAAAACGCAGCTATCTAACAGAACGGTTGTCAATGTGTGCACTCAACTTCCAGAGTTAAACCCGTGTGTGGATTCAGCAGTCTGCAAACACTTTCTCTGCAGAGTCCCAAAACAGGCGTTTTCAGCCCATTACCGGCATATGGAAGAAACAGCAGTAAGCACAGGGAAATATCTGCTTCTAAATCCAAAACGCAGCTATCTAACAGAACGGTTGTCAATGTGTGCCACTCAACTTCCAGAGTTAAACCCGTGTGTGGATTCAGCAGTCTGCAAACATCTTCTCTGCAGAGTCCCAAAACAGGCGTTTTCAGCCCATTACCGGCATATGGAAGAAACAGCAGTAAGCACAGGGAAATATCTGCTTCTAAATCCAAAACGCAGCTATCTAACAGAAACGGTTGTCAATGTGTGCACTCAACTTCCAGAGTTAAACCCGTGTGTGGATTCAGCAGTCTGCAAACACTTTCTCTGCAGAGTCCCAAAACAGGCGTTTTCAGCCCATTACCGGCCATATGGAAGAAACAGCAGTAAGCACAGGGAAATATCTGCTTCTAAATCCAAAACGCAGCTATCTAACAGAACGGTTGTCAATGTGTGCACTCAACTTCCAGAGTTAAACCCGTGTGTGGATTCAGCAGTCTGCAAACACTTTCTCTGCAGAGTCCCAAAACAGGCGTTTTCAGCCCATTACCGGCATATGGAAGAAACAGCAGTAAGCACAGGAAATATCTGCTTCTAAATCCAAAACGCAGCTATCTAACAGAACGGTTGTCAATGTGTGCACTCAACTTCCAGAGTTAAACCCGTGTGTGGATTCAGCAGTCTGCAAACATCTTCTCTGCAGAGTCCCAAAACAGGCGTTTTCAGCCCATTACCGGCATATGGAAGAAACAGCAGTAAGCACAGGGAAATATCTGCTTCTAAATCCAAAACGCAGCTATCTAACAGAACGGTTGTCAATGTGTGCACTCAACTTCCAGAGTTAAACCCGTGTGTGGATTCAGCAGTCTGCAAACACTTTCTCTGCAGAGTCCCAAAACAGGCGTTTTCAGCCCATTACCGGCATATGGAAGAAACAGCAGTAAGCACAGGGAAATATCTGCTTCTAAATCCAAAACGCAGCTATCTAACAGAACGGTTGTCAATGTGTGCACTCAACTTCCAGAGTTAAACCCGTGTGTGGATTCAGCAGTCTGCAAACATCTTCTCTGCAGAGTCCCAAAACAGGCGTTTTCAGCCCATTACCGGCATATGGAAGAAACAGCAGTAAGCACAGGGAAATATCTGCTTCTAAATCCAAAACGCAGCTATCTAACAGAACGGTTGTCAATGTGTGCACTCAACTTCCAGAGTTAAACCCGTTTGTGGATTCAGCAGTCTGCAAACATCTTCTCTGCAGAGTCCCAAAACAGGCGTTTTCAGCCCATTACGGCATATGGAAGAAACAGCAGTAAGCACAGGGAAATATCTGCTTCTAAATCCAAAACGCAGCTATCTAACAGAACGGTTGTCAATGTGTGCACTCAACTTCCAGAGTTAAACCCGTGTGTGGATTCAGCAGTCTGCAAACATCTTCTCTGCAGAGTCCCAAAACAGGCGTTTTCAGCCCATTACCGGCATATGGAAGAAACAGCAGTAAGCACAGGGAAATATCTGCTTCTAAATCCAAAACGCAGCTATCTAACAGAACGGTTGTCAATGTGTGCACTCAACTTCCAGAGTTAAACCCGTGTGTGGATTCAGCAGTCTGCAAACACTTTCTCTGCAGAGTCCCAAAACAGGCGTTTTCAGCCCATTACCGGCATATGGAAGAAACAGCAGTAAGCACAGGGAAATATCTGCTTCTAAATCCAAAACGCAGCTATCTAACAGAACGGTTGTCAATGTGTGCACTCAACTTCCAGAGTTAAACCCGTGTGTGGATTCAGCAGTCTGCAAACACTTTCTCTGCAGAGTCCCAAAACAGGCGTTTTCAGCCCATTACCGGCATATGGAAGAAACAGCAGTAAGCACAGGGAAATATCTGCTTCTAAATCAAAAACGCAGCTATCTAACAGAACGGTTGTCAATGTGTGCACTCAACTTCCAGAGTTAAACCCGTGTGTGGATTCAGCAGTCTGCAAACACTTTCTCTGCAGAGTCCCAAAACAGGCGTTTTCAGCCCATTACCGGCATATGGAAGAAACAGCAGTAAGCACAGGGAAATATCTGCTTCTAAATCCAAAACGCAGCTATCTAACAGAACGGTTGTCAATGTGTGCACTCAACGTCCAGAGTTAAACCCGTGTGTGGATTCAGCAGTCTGCAAACATCTTCTCTGCAGAGTCCCAAAACAGGCGTTTTCAGCCCATTACCGGCATATGGAAGAAACAGCAGTAAGCACAGGGAAATATCTGCTTCTAAATCCAAAACGCAGCTATCTAACAGAACGGTTGTCAATGTGTGCACTCAACTTCCAGAGTTAAACCCGTGTGTGGATTCAGCAGTCTGCAAACATCTTCTCTGCAGAGTCCCAAAACAGGCGTTTTCAGGCATTACCGGCATATGGAAGAAACAGCAGTAAGCACAGGGAAATATCTGCTTCTAAATCCAAAACGCAGCTATCTAACAGAACGGTTGTCAATGTGTGCACTCAACTTCCAGAGTTAAACCCGTGTGTGGATTCAGCAGTCTGCAAACACTTTCTCTGCAGAGTCCCAAAACAGGCGTTTTCAGCCCATTACCAGCATATGGAAGAAACAGCAGTAAGCACAGGGAAATATCTGCTTCTAAATCCAAAACGCAGCTATCTAACAGAACGGTTGTCAATGTGTGCACTCAACTTCCAGAGTTAAACCCGTGTGTGGATTCAGCAGTCTGCAAACATCTTCTCTGCAGAGTCCCAAAACAGGCGTTTTCAGCCCATTACCGGCATATGGAGGAAACAGCAGTAAGCACAGGGAAATATCTGCTTCTAAATCCAAAACGCAGCTATCTAACAGAACGGTTGTCAATGTGTGCACTCAACTTCCAGAGTTAAACCCGTGTGTGGATTCAGCAGTCTGCAAACATCTTCTCTGCAGAGTCCCAAAACAGGCGTTTTCAGCCCATTACCGGCATATGGAAGAAACAGCAGTAAGCACAGGGAAATATCTGCTTCTAAATCCAAAACGCAGCTATGTAACAGAACGGTTGTCAATGTGTGCACTCAACTTCCAGAGTTAAACCCGTGTGTGGATTCAGCAGTCTGAAAACACTTTCTCTGCAGAGTCCCAAAACAGGCGTTTTCAGCCCATTACCGGCATATGGAAGAAACAGCAGTAAGCACAGGGAAATATCTGCTTCTAAATCCAAAACGCAGCTATCTAACAGAACGGTTGTCAATGTGTGCACTCAACTTCCAGAGTTAAACCCGTGTGTGGATTCAGCAGTCTGCAAACATCTTCTCTGCAGAGTCCCAAAACAGGCGTTTTCAGCCCATTACCGGCATATGGAAGAAACAGCAGTAAGCACAGGGAAATATCTGCTTCTAAATCCAAAACGCAGCTATCTAACAGAACGGTTGTCAATGTGTGCACTCAACTTCCAGAGTTAAACCCGTGTGTGGATTCAGCAGTCTGCAAACACTTTCTCTGCAGATCCCAAAACAGGCGTTTTCAGCCCATTACCGGCATATGGAAGAAACAGCAGTAAGCACAGGGAAATATCTGCTTCTAAATCCAAAACGCAGCTATCTAACAGAACGGTTGTCAATGTGTGCACTCAACTTCCAGAGTTAAACCCGTGTGTGGATTCAGCAGTCTGCAAACACTTTCAATGCAGAGTCCCAAAACAGGCGTTTTCAGCCCATTACCGGCATAAGGAAGAAACAGCAGTAAGCACAGGGAAATATCTGCTTCTAAATCCAAAACGCAGCTATCTAACAGAACGGTTGTCAGTGTGTTCACTCAACTTCCAGAGTTAAACCCGTGTGTGGATTCAGCAGTCTGCAAACACTTTCTCTGCAGAGTCCCAAAACAGGCGTTTTCAGCCCATTACCGGCATATGGAAGAAACAGCAGTAAGCACAGGGAAATATCTGCTTCTAAATCCAAAACGCAGCTATCTAACAGAACGGTTGTCAATGTGTGCACTCAACTTCCAGAGTTAAACCCGTGTGTGGATTCAGCAGTCTGCAAACACTTTCTCTGCAGAGTCCCAAAACAGGCGTTTTCAGCCCATTACCGGCATATGGAAGAAACAGCAGTAAGCACAGGGAAATATCTGCTTCTAAATCCAAAACGCAGCTATCTAACAGAACGGTTGTCAATGTGTGCACTCAACTTCCAGAGTTAAACCCGTGTGTGGATTCAGCAGTCTGCAAACACTTTCTCTGCAGAGTCCCAAAACAGGCGTTTTCAGCACTTTACCGGCATGTGGAAGAAACAGCAGTAAGCACAGGGAAATATCTGCTTCTAAATCCAAAACGCAGCTATCTAACAGAACGGTTGTCAATGTGTGCACTCAACTTCCAGAGTTAAACCCGAGTGTGGATTCAGCAGTCTGCAAACATCTTCTGTGCAGAGTCCCAAAACAGGCGTTTTCAGCCCATTACCGGCATATGGAAGAAACAGCAGTAAGCACAGGGAAATATCTGCTTCTAAATCCAAAACGCAGCTATCTAACAGAACGGTTGTCAATGTGTGCACTCAACTTCCAGAGTTAAACCCGTGTGTGGATTCAGCAGTCTGCAAACACTTTCTCTGCAGAGTCCCAAAACAGGCGTTTTCAGCCCATTACCGGCATATGGAAGAAACAGCAGTAAGCACAGGGAAATATCTGCTTCTAAATCCAAAACGCAGCTATCTAACAGAACGGTTGTCAATGTGTGCACTCAACTTCCAGAGTTAAACCCGTGTGTGGATTCAGCAGTCTGCAAACACTTTCTCTGCAGAGTCCCAAAACAGGCGTTTTCAGCCCATTACCGGCATATGGAAGAAACAGCAGTAAGCACAGGGAAATATCTGCTTCTAAATCAAAAACGCAGCTATCTAACAGAACGGTTGTCAATGTGTGCACTCAACTTCCAGAGTTAAACCCGTGTGTGGATTCAGCAGTCTGCAAACACTTTCTCTGCAGAGTCCCAAAACAGGCGTTTTCAGCCCATTACCAGCATATGGAAGAAACAGCAGTAAGCACAGGGAAATATCTGCTTCTAAATCCAAAACGCAGCTATCTAACAGAACGGTTGTCAATGTGTGCACTCAACTTCCAGAGTTAAACCCGTGTGTGGATTCAGCAGTCTGCAAACACTTTCTCTGCAGAGTCCCAAAACAGGCGTTTTCAGCCCATTACCGGCATATGGAAGAAACAGCAGTAAGCACAGGGAAATATCTGCTTCTAAATCCAAAACGCAGCTATCTAACAGAACGGTTGTCAATGTGTTCACTCAACTTCCAGAGTTAAACCCGTGTGTGGATTCAGCAGTCTGCAAACACTTTCCCTGCAGAGTCCCAAAACAGGCGTTTTCAGCCCATTACCGGCATATGGAAGAAACAGCAGTAAGCACAGGGAAATATCTGCTTCTAAATCAAAAACGCAGCTATATAACAGAACGGTTGTCAATGTGTGCACTCAACTTCCAGAGTTAAACCCGTGTGTGGATTCAGCAGTCTGCAAACATCTTCTCTGCAGAGTCCCAAAACAGGCGTTTTCAGCCCATTACCGGCATATGGAAGAAACAGCAGTAAGCACAGGGAAATATCTGCTTCTAAATCCAAAACGCAGCTATCTAACAGAACGGTTGTCAATGTGTGCACTCAACTTCCAGAGTTAAACCCGTGTGTGGATTCAGCAGTCTGCAAACATCTTCTCTGCAGAGTCCCAAAACAGGCGTTTTCAGCCCATTACCGGCATATGGAAGAAACAGCAGTAAGCACAGGGAAATATCTGCTTCTAAATCCAAAACGCAGCTATCTAACAGAACGGTTGTCAATGTGTGCACTCAACTTCCAGAGTTAAACCCGTGTGTGGATTCAGCAGTCTGCAAACACTTTCTCTGCAGAGTCCCAAAACAGGCGTTTTCAGCCCATTACCGGCATATGGAAGAAACAGCAGTAAGCACAGGGAAATATCTGCTCCTATATCCAAAACGCAGCTATCTAACAGAACGGTTGTCAATGTGTGCACTCAACTTCCAGAGTTAAACCCGTGTGTGGATTCAGCAGTCTGCAAACACTTTCTCTGCAGAGTCCCAAAACAGGCGTTTTCAGCCCATTACCGGCATATGGAAGAAACAGCAGTAAGCACAGGGAAATATCTGCTTCTAAATCCAAAACGCAGCTATCTAACAGAACGGTTGTCAATGTGTGCACTCAACTTCCAGAGTTAAACCCGTGTGTGGATTCAGCAGTCTGCAAACATCTTCTCTGCAGAGTCCCAAAACAGGCGTTTTCAGCCCATTACCGGCATATGGAAGAAACAGCAGTAAGCACAGGGAAATATCTGCTTCTAAATCCAAAACGCAGCTATCTAACAGAACGGTTGTCAATGTGTGCACTCAACTTCCAGAGTTAAACCCGTTTGTGGATTCAGCAGTCTGCAAACATCTTCTCTGCAGAGTCCCAAAACAGGCGTTTTCAGCCCATTACCGGCATATGGAAGAAACAGCAGTAAGCACAGGGAAATATCTGCTTCTAAATCCAAAACGCAGCTATCTAACAGAACGGTTGTCAATGTGTGCACTCAACTTCCAGAGTTAAACCCGTGTGTGGATTCAGCAGTCTGCAAACATCTTCTCTGCAGAGTCCCAAAACAGGCGTTTTCAGCCCATTACCGGCATATGGAAGAAACAGCAGTAAGCACAGGGAAATATCTGCTTCTAAATCCAAAACGCAGCTATCTAACAGAACGGTTGTCAATGTGTGCACTCAACTTCCAGAGTTAAACCCGTGTGTGGATTCAGCAGTCTGCAAACACTTTCTCTGCAGAGTCCCAAAACAGGCGTTTTCAGCCCATTACCGGCATATGGAAGAAACAGCAGTAAGCACAGGGAAATATCTGCTTCTAAATCCAAAACGCAGCTATCTAACAGAACGGTTGTCAATGTGTGCACTCAACTTCCAGAGTTAAACCCGTGTGTGGATTCAGCAGTCTGCAAACACTTTCTCTGCAGAGTCCCAAAACAGGCGTTTTCAGCCCATTACCGGCATATGGAAGAAACAGCAGTAAGCACAGGGAAATATCTGCTTCTAAATCCAAAACGCAGCTATCTAACAGAACGGTTGTCAATGTGTGCACTCAACTTCCAGAGTTAAACCCGTGTGTGGATTCAGCAGTCTGCAAACACTTTCTCTGCAGAGTCCCAAAACAGGCGTTTTCAGCCCATTACCGGCATATGGAAGAAACAGCAGTAAGCACAGGGAAATATCTGCTTCTAAATCCAAAACGCAGCTATCTAACAGAACGGTTGTCAATGTGTGCACTCAACTTCCAGAGTTAAACCCGTGTGTGGATTCAGCAGTCTGCAAACATCTTCTCTGCAGAGTCCCAAAACAGGCGTTTTCAGCCCATTACCGGCATATGGAAGAAACAGCAGTAAGCACAGGGAAATATCTGCTTCTAAATCCAAAACGCAGCTATCTAACAGAACGGTTGTCAATGTGTGCACTCAACTTCCAGAGTTAAACCCGTGTGTGGATTCAGCAGTCTGCAAACATCTTCTCTGCAGAGTCCCAAAACAGGCGTTTTCAGGCATTACCGGCATATGGAAGAAACAGCAGTAAGCACAGGGAAATATCTGCTTCTAAATCCAAAACGCAGCTATCTAACAGAACGGTTGTCAATGTGTGCACTCAACTTCCAGAGTTAAACCCGTGTGTGGATTCAGCAGTCTGCAAACACTTTCTCTGCAGAGTCCCAAAACAGGCGTTTTCAGCCCATTACCAGCATATGGAAGAAACAGCAGTAAGCACAGGGAAATATCTGCTTCTAAATCCAAAACGCAGCTATCTAACAGAACGGTTGTCAATGTGTGCACTCAACTTCCAGAGTTAAACCCGTGTGTGGATTCAGCAGTCTGCAAACATCTTCTCTGCAGAGTCCCAAAACAGGCGTTTTCAGCCCATTACCGGCATATGGAGGAAACAGCAGTAAGCACAGGGAAATATCTGCTTCTAAATCCAAAACGCAGCTATCTAACAGAACGGTTGTCAATGTGTGCACTCAACTTCCAGAGTTAAACCCGTGTGTGGATTCAGCAGTCTGCAAACATCTTCTCTGCAGAGTCCCAAAACAGGCGTTTTCAGCCCATTACCGGCATATGGAAGACACAGCAGTAAGCACAGGGAAATATCTGCTTCTAAATCCAAAACGCAGCTATCTAACAGAACGGTTGTCAATGTGTGCACTCAACTTCCAGAGTTAAACCCGTGTGTGGATTCAGCAGTCTGCAAACACTTTCTCTGCAGAGTCCCAAAACAGGCGTTTTCAGCCCATTACCGGCATATGGAAGAAACAGCAGTAAGCACAGGGAAATATCTGCTTCTAAATCCAAAACGCAGCTATCTAACAGAACGGTTGTCAATGTGTGCACTCAACTTCCAGAGTTAAACCCGTGTGTGGATTCAGCAGTCTGCAAACATCTTCTCTGCAGAGTCCCAAAACAGGCGTTTTCAGCCCATTACCGGCATATGGAAGAAACAGCAGTAAGCACAGGGAAATATCTGCTTCTAAATCCAAAACGCAGCTATCTAACAGAACGGTTGTCAATGTGTGCACTCAACTTCCAGAGTTAAACCCGTGTGTGGATTCAGCAGTCTGCAAACACTTTCTCTGCAGATCCCAAAACAGGCGTTTTCAGCCCATTACCGGCATATGGAAGAAACAGCAGTAAGCACAGGGAAATATCTGCTTCTAAATCCAAAACGCAGCTATCTAACAGAACGGTTGTCAATGTGTGCACTCAACTTCCAGAGTTAAACCCGTGTGTGGATTCAGCAGTCTGCAAACACTTTCAATGCAGAGTCCCAAAACAGGCGTTTTCAGCCCATTACCGGCATAAGGAAGAAACAGCAGTAAGCACAGGGAAATATCTGCTTCTAAATCCAAAACGCAGCTATCTAACAGAACGGTTGTCAGTGTGTTCACTCAACTTCCAGAGTTAAACCCGTGTGTGGATTCAGCAGTCTGCAAACACTTTCTCTGCAGAGTCCCAAAACAGGCGTTTTCAGCCCATTACCGGCATATGGAAGAAACAGCAGTAAGCACAGGGAAATATCTGCTTCTAAATCCAAAACGCAGCTATCTAACAGAACGGTTGTCAATGTGTGCACTCAACTTCCAGAGTTAAACCCGTGTGTGGATTCAGCAGTCTGCAAACACTTTCTCTGCAGAGTCCCAAAACAGGCGTTTTCAGCCCATTACCGGCATATGGAAGAAACAGCAGTAAGCACAGGGAAATATCTGCTTCTAAATCCAAAACGCAGCTATCTAACAGAACGGTTGTCAGTGTGTGCACTCAACTTCCAGAGTTAAACCCGTGTGTGGATTCAGCAGTCTGCAAACACTTTCTCTGCAGAGTCCCAAAACAGGCGTTTTCAGCACTTTACCGGCATGTGGAAGAAACAGCAGTAAGCACAGGGAAATATCTGCTTCTAAATCCAAAACGCAGCTATCTAACAGAACGGTTGTCAATGTGTGCACTCAACTTCCAGAGTTAAACCCGAGTGTGGATTCAGCAGTCTGCAAACATCTTCTGTGCAGAGTCCCAAAACAGGCGTTTTCAGCCCATTACCGGCATATGGAAGAAACAGCAGTAAGCACAGGGAAATATCTGCTTCTAAATCCAAAACGCAGCTATCTAACAGAACGGTTGTCAATGTGTGCACTCAACTTCCAGAGTTAAACCCGTGTGTGGATTCAGCAGTCTGCAAACACTTTCTCTGCAGAGTCCCAAAACAGGCGTTTTCAGCCCATTACCGGCATATGGAAGAAACAGCAGTAAGCACAGGGAAATATCTGCTTCTAAATCCAAAACGCAGCTATCTAACAGAACGGTTGTCAATGTGTGCACTCAACTTCCAGAGTTAAACCCGTGTGTGGATTCAGCAGTCTGCAAACACTTTCTCTGCAGAGTCCCAAAACAGGCGTTTTCAGCCCATTACCGGCATATGGAAGAAACAGCAGTAAGCACAGGGAAATATCTGCTTCTAAATCAAAAACGCAGCTATCTAACAGAACGGTTGTCAATGTGTGCACTCAACTTCCAGAGTTAAACCCGTGTGTGGATTCAGCAGTCTGCAAACACTTTCTCTGCAGAGTCCCAAAACAGGCGTTTTCAGCCCATTACCAGCATATGGAAGAAACAGCAGTAAGCACAGGGAAATATCTGCTTCTAAATCCAAAACGCAGCTATCTAACAGAACGGTTGTCAATGTGTGCACTCAACTTCCAGAGTTAAACCCGTGTGTGGATTCAGCAGTCTGCAAACACTTTCTCTGCAGAGTCCCAAAACAGGCGTTTTCAGCCCATTACCGGCATATGGAAGAAACAGCAGTAAGCACAGGGAAATATCTGCTTCTAAATCCAAAACGCAGCTATCTAACAGAACGGTTGTCAATGTGTTCACTCAACTTCCAGAGTTAAACCCGTGTGTGGATTCAGCAGTCTGCAAACACTTTCCCTGCAGAGTCCCAAAACAGGCGTTTTCAGCCCATTACCGGCATATGGAAGAAACAGCAGTAAGCACAGGGAAATATCTGCTTCTAAATCAAAAACGCAGCTATCTAACAGAACGGTTGTCAATGTGTGCACTCAACTTCCAGAGTTAAACCCGTGTGTGGATTCAGCAGTCTGCAAACATCTTCTCTGCAGAGTCCCAAAACAGGCGTTTTCAGCCCATTACCGGCATATGGAAGAAACAGCAGTAAGCACAGGGAAATATCTGCTTCTAAATCCAAAACGCAGCTATCTAACAGAACGGTTGTCAATGTGTGCACTCAACTTCCAGAGATAAACCCGTGTGTGGATTCAGCAGTCTGCAAACATCTTCTCTGCAGAGTCCCAAAACAGGCGTTTTCAGCCCATTACCGGCATATGGAAGAAACAGCAGTAAGCACAGGGAAATATCTGCTTCTAAATCCAAAACGCAGCTATCTAACAGAACGGTTGTCAATGTGTGCACTCAACTTCCAGAGTTAAACCCGTGTGTGGATTCAGCAGTCTGAAAACACTTTCTCTGCAGAGTCCCAAAACAGGCGTTTTCAGCCCATTACCGGCATATGGAAGAAACAGCAGTAAGCACAGGGAAATATCTGCTTCTAAATCCAAAACGCAGCTATCTAACAGAACAGTTGTCAATGTGTGCACTCAACTTCCAGAGTTAAACCCGTGTGTGGATTCAGCAGTCTGCAAACATCTTCTCTGCAGAGTCCCAAAACAGGCGTTTTCAGCCCATTACCGGCATATGGAAGAAACAGCAGTAAGCACAGGGAAATATCTGCTTCTAAATCCAAAACGCAGCTATCTAACAGAACGGTTGTCAATGTGTGCACTCAACTTCCAGAGTTAAACCCGTGTGTGGATTCAGCAGTCTGCAAACACTTTCTCTGCAGATCCCAAAACAGGCGTTTTCAGCCCATTACCGGCATATGGAAGAAACAGCAGTAAGCACAGGGAAATATCTGCTTCTAAATCCAAAACGCAGCTATCTAACAGAACGGTTGTCAATGTGTGCACTCAACTTCCAGAGTTAAACCCGTGTGTGGATTCAGCAGTCTGCAAACACTTTCTCTGCAGAGTCCCAAAACAGGCGTTTTCAGCCCATTACCGGCATATGGAAGAAACAGCAGTAAGCACAGGGAAATATCTGCTTCTAAATCCAAAACGCAGCTATCTAACAGAACGGTTGTCAATGTGTGCACTCAACTTCCAGAGTTAAACCCGTGTGTGGATTCAGCAGTCTGCAAACACTTTCTCTGCAGAGTCCCAAAACAGGCGTTTTCAGCCCATTACCGGCATATGGAAGAAACAGCAGTAAGCACAGGGAAATATCTGCTTCTAAATCCAAAACGCAGCTATCTAACAGAACGGTTGTCAATGTGTGCACTCAACTTCCAGAGTTAAACCCGTGTGTGGATTCAGCAGTCTGCAAACACTTTCTCTGCAGAGTCCCAAAACAGGCGTTTTCAGCACTTTACCGGCATGTGGAAGAAACAGCAGTAAGCACAGGGAAATATCTGCTTCTAAATCCAAAACGCAGCTATCTAACAGAACGGTTGTCAATGTGTGCACTCAACTTCCAGAGTTAAACCCGAGTGTGGATTCAGCAGTCTGCAAACATCTTCTCTGCAGAGTCCCAAAACAGGCGTTTTCAGCCCATTACCGGCATATGGAAGAAACAGCAGTAAGCACAGGGAAATATCTGCTTCTAAATCCAAAACGCAGCTATCTAACAGAACGGTTGTCAATGTGTGCACTCAACTTCCAGAGTTAAACCCGTGTGTGGATTCAGCAGTCTGCAAACACTTTCTCTGCAGAGTCCCAAAACAGGCGTTTTCAGCCCATTACCGGCATATGGAAGAAACAGCAGTAAGCACAGGGAAATATCTGCTTCTAAATCCAAAACGCAGCTATCTAACAGAACGGTTGTCAATGTGTGCACTCAACTTCCAGAGTTAAACCCGTGTGTGGATTCAGCAGTCTGCAAACACTTTCTCTGCAGAGTCCCAAAACAGGCGTTTTCAGCCCATTACCGGCATATGGAAGAAACAGCAGTAAGCACAGGGAAATATGTGCTTCTAAATCAAAAACGCAGCTATCTAACAGAACGGTTGTCAATGTGTGCACTCAACTTCCAGAGTTAAACCCGTGTGTGGATTCAGCAGTCTGCAAACACTTTCTCTGCAGAGTCCCAAAACAGGCGTTTTCAGCCCATTACCAGCATATGGAAGAAACAGCAGTAAGCACAGGGAAATATCTGCTTCTAAATCCAAAACGCAGCTATCTAACAGAACGGTTGTCAATGTGTCCCCTCAACTTCCAGAGTTAAACCCGTGTGTGGATTCAGCAGTCTGCAAACATCTTCTCTGCAGAGTCCCAAAACAGGCGTTTTCAGCCCATTACCGGCATATGGAAGAAACAGCAGTAAGCACAGGGAAATATCTGCTTCTAAATCCAAAACGCAGCTATCTAACAGAACGGTTGTCAATGTGTGCACTCAACTTCCAGAGTTAAACCCGTGTGTGGATTCAGCAGTCTGCAAACATCTTCTCTGCAGAGTCCCAAAACAGGCGTTTTCAGCCATTACCGGCATATGGAAGAAACAGCAGTAAGCACAGGGAAATATCTGCTTCTAAATCCAAAACGCAGCTATCTAACAGAACGGTTGTCAATGTGTGCACTCAACTTCCAGAGTTAAACCCGTGTGTGGATTCAGCAGTCTGCAAACACTTTCTCTGCAGAGTCCCAAAACAGGCGTTTTCAGCCCATTACCAGCATATGGAAGAAACAGCAGTAAGCACAGGGAAATATCTGCTTCTAAATCCAAAACGCAGCTATCTAACAGAACGGTTGTCAATGTGTGCACTCAACTTCCAGAGTTAAACCCGTGTGTGGATTCAGCAGTCTGCAAACACTTTCTCTGCAGAGTCCCAAAACAGGCGTTTTCAGCCCATTACCGGCATATGGAAGAAACAGCAGTAAGCACAGGGAAATATCTGCTTCTAAATCCAAAACGCAGCTATCTAACAGAACGGTTGTCAATGTGTTCACTCAACTTCCAGAGTTAAACCCGTGTGTGGATTCAGCAGTCTGCAAACACTTTCCCTGCAGAGTCCCAAAACAGGCGTTTTCAGCCCATTACCGGCATATGGAAGAAACAGCAGTAAGCACAGGGAAATATCTGCTTCTAAATCAAAAACGCAGCTATATAACAGAACGGTTGTCAATGTGTGCACTCAACTTCCAGAGTTAAACCCGTGTGTGGATTCAGCAGTCTGCAAACATCTTCTCTGCAGAGTCCCAAAACAGGCGTTTTCAGCCCATTACCGGCATATGGAAGAAACAGCAGTAAGCACAGGGAAATATCTGCTTCTAAATCCAAAACGCAGCTATCTAACAGAACGGTTGTCAATGTGTGCACTCAACTTCCAGAGTTAAACCCGTGTGTGGATTCAGCAGTCTGCAAACATCTTCTCTGCAGAGTCCCAAAACAGGCGTTTTCAGCCCATTACCGGCATATGGAAGAAACAGCAGTAAGCACAGGGAAATATCTGCTTCTAAATCCAAAACGCAGCTATCTAACAGAACGGTTGTCAATGTGTTCACTCAACTTCCAGAGTTAAACCCGTGTGTGGATTCAGCAGTCTGCAAACACTTTCCCTGCAGAGTCCCAAAACAGGCGTTTTCAGCCCATTACCGGCATATGGAAGAAACAGCAGTAAGCACAGGGAAATATCTGCTTCTAAATCAAAAACGCAGCTATATAACAGAACGGTTGTCAATGTGTGCACTCAACTTCCAGAGTTAAACCCGTGTGTGGATTCAGCAGTCTGCAAACATCTTCTCTGCAGAGTCCCAAAACAGGCGTTTTCAGCCCATTACCGGCATATGGAAGAAACAGCAGTAAGCACAGGGAAATATCTGCTTCTAAATCCAAAACGCAGCTATCTAACAGAACGGTTGTCAATGTGTGCACTCAACTTCCAGAGTTAAACCCGTGTGTGGATTCAGCAGTCTGCAAACACTTTCTCTGCAGATCCCAAAACAGGCGTTTTCAGCCCATTACCGGCATATGGAAGAAACAGCAGTAAGCACAGGGAAATATCTGCTTCTAAATCCAAAACGCAGCTATCTAACAGAACGGTTGTCAATGTGTGCACTCAACTTCCAGAGTTAAACCCGTGTGTGGATTCAGCAGTCTTCAAACACTTTCAATGCAGAGTCCCAAAACAGGCGTTTTCAGCCCATTACCGGCATAAGGAAGAAACAGCAGTAAGCACAGGGAAATATCTGCTTCTAAATCCAAAACGCAGCTATCTAACAGAACGGTTGTCAGTGTGTTCACTCAACTTCCAGAGTTAAACCCGTGTGTGGATTCAGCAGTCTGCAAACACTTTCTCTGCAGAGTCCCAAAACAGGCGTTTTCAGCCCATTACCGGCATATGGAAGAAACAGCAGTAAGCACAGGGAAATATCTGCTTCTAAATCCAAAACGCAGCTATCTAACAGAACGGTTGTCAATGTGTGCACTCAACTTCCAGAGTTAAACCCGTGTGTGGATTCAGCAGTCTGCAAACACTTTCTCTGCAGAGTCCCAAAACAGGCGTTTTCAGCCCATTACCGGCATATGGAAGAACCAGCAGTAAGCACAGGGAAATATCTGCTTCTAAATCCAAAACGCAGCTTTCTAACAGAACGGTTGTCAATGTGTGCACTCAAGTTCCAGAGTTAAACCCGTGTGTGGATTCAGCAGTCTGCAAACACTTTCTCTGCAGAGTCCCAAAACAGGCGTTTTCAGCACTTTACCGGCATGTGGAAGAAACAGCAGTAAGCACAGGGAAATATCTGCTTCTAAATCCAAAACGCAGCTATCTAACAGAACGGTTGTCAATGTGTGCACTCAACTTCCAGAGTTAAACCCGAGTGTGGATTCAGCAGTCTGCAAACATCTTCTCTGCAGAGTCCCAAAACAGGCGTTTTCAGCGCATTACCGGCATATGGAAGAAACAGCAGTAAGCACAGGGAAATATCTGCTTCTAAATCCAAAACGCAGCTATCTAACAGAACAGTTGTCAATGTGTGCACTCAACTTCCAGAGTTAAACCCGTGTGTGGATTCAGCAGTCTGCAAACACTTTCTCTGCAGAGTCCCAAAACAGGCGTTTTCAGCCCATTACCGGCATATGGAAGAAACAGCAGTAAGCACAGGGAAATATCTGCTTCTAAATCCAAAACGCAGCTATCTAACAGAACGGTTGTCAATGTGTGCACTCAACTTCCAGAGTTAAACCCGTGTGTGGATTCAGCAGTCTGCAAACATCTTCTCTGCAGAGTCCCAAAACAGGCGTTTTCAGCCCATTACCGGCATATGGAAGAAACAGCAGTAAGCACAGGGAAATATCTGCTTCTAAATCCAAAACGCAGCTATCTAACAGAACGGTTGTCAATGTGTGCACTCAACTTCCAGAGTTAAACCCGTGTGTGGATTCAGCAGTCTGCAAACACTTTCTCTGCAGAGTCCCAAAACAGGCGTTTTCAGCCCATTACCGGCATATGGAAGAAACAGCAGTAAGCACAGGGAAATATCTGCTTCTAAATCCAAAACGCAGCTATCTAACAGAACGGTTGTCAATGTGTGCACTCAACTTCCAGAGTTAAACCCGTGTGTGGATTCAGCAGTCTGCAAACATCTTCTCTGCAGAGTCCCAAAACAGGCGTTTTCAGCCCATTACCGGCATAAGGAAGAAACAGCAGTAAGCACAGGGAAATATCTGCTTCTAAATCCAAAACGCAGCTATCTAACAGAACGGTTGTCAATGTGTGCACTCAACTTCCAGAGTTAAACCCGTTTGTGGATTCAGCAGTCTGCAAACATCTTCTCTGCAGAGTCCCAAAACAGGCGTTTTCAGCCCATTACCGGCATATGGAAGAAACAGCAGTAAGCACAGGGAAATATCTGCTTCTAAATCCAAAACGCAGCTATCTAACAGAACGGTTGTCAATGTGTGCACTCAACTTCCAGAGTTAAACCCGTGTGTGGATTCAGCAGTCTGCAAACATCTTCTCTGCAGAGTCCCAAAACAGGCGTTTTCAGCCCATTACCGGCATATGGAAGAAACAGCAGTAAGCACAGGGAAATATCTGCTTCTAAATCCAAAACGCAGCTATCTAACAGAACGGTTGTCAATGTGTGCACTCAACTTCCAGAGTTAAACCCGTGTGTGGATTCAGCAGTCTGCAAACACTTTCTCTGCAGAGTCCCAAAACAGGCGTTTTCAGCCCATTACCGGCATATGGAAGAAACAGCAGTAAGCACAGGGAAATATCTGCTTCTAAATCCAAAACGCAGCTATCTAACAGAACGGTTGTCAATGTGTGCACTCAACTTCCAGAGTTAAACCCGTGTGTGGATTCAGCAGTCTGCAAACACTTTCTCTGCAGAGTCCCAAAACAGGCGTTTTCAGCCCATTACCGGCATATGGAAGAAACAGCAGTAAGCACAGGAAATATCTGCTTCTAAATCCAAAACGCAGCTATCTAACAGAACGGTTGTCAATGTGTGCACTCAACTTCCAGAGTTAAACCCGTGTGTGGATTCAGCAGTCTGCAAACACTTTCTCTGCAGAGTCCCAAAACAGGCGTTTTCAGCCCATTACCAGCATATGGAAGAAACAGCAGTAAGCACAGGGAAATATCTGCTTCTAAATCCAAAACGCAGCTATCTAACAGAACGGTTGTCAATGTGTGCACTCAACTTCCAGAGTTAAACCCGTGTGTGGATTCAGCAGTCTGCAAACATCTTCTCTGCAGAGTCCCAAAACAGGCGTTTTCAGCCCATTACCGGCATATGGAAGAAACAGCAGTAAGCACAGGGAAATATCTGCTTCTAAATCCAAAACGCAGCTATCTAACAGAACGGTTGTCAATGTGTGCAATCAACTTCCAGAGTTAAACCCGTGTGTGGATTCAGCAGTCTGCAAACACTTTCTCTGCAGAGTCCCAAAACAGGCGTTTTCAGCCCATTACCGGCATATGGAAGAAACAGCAGTAAGCACAGGGAAATATCTGCTTCTAAATCCAAAACGCAGCTATCTAAACAGAACGGTTGTCAATGTGTGCACTCAACTTCCAGAGTTAAACCCGTGTGTGGATTCAGCAGTCTGCAAACATCTTCTCTGCAGAGTCCCAAAACAGGCGTTTTCAGCCCATTACCGGCATATGGAAGAAACAGCAGTAAGCACAGGGAAATATCTGCTTCTAAATCCAAAACGCAGCTATCTAACAGAACGGTTTTCAATGTGTGCACTCAACTTCAGAGTTAAACCCGTGTGTGGATTCAGCAGTCTGCAAACACTTTCTCTGCAGAGTCCCAAAACAGGCGTTTTCAGCCCATTACCGGCATATGGAAGAAACAGCAGTAAGCACAGGGAAATATCTGCTTCTAAATCCAAAACGCAGCTATCTAACAGAACGGTTGTCAATGTGTGCACTCAACTTCCAGAGTTAAACCCGTGTGTGGATTCAGCAGTCTGCAAACACTTTCTCTGCAGAGTCCCAAAACAGGCGTTTTCAGCCCATTACCGGCATATGGAAGAAACAGCAGTAAGCACAGGGAAATATCTGCTTCTAAATCCAAAACGCAGCTATCTAACAGAACGGTTGTCAATGTGTGCACTCAACTTCCAGAGTTAAACCCGTGTGTGGATTCAGCAGTCTGCAAACACTTTCTCTGCAGAGTCCCAAAACAGGCGTTTTCAGCCCATTACCGGCATATGGAAGAAACAGCAGTAAGCACAGGGAAATATCTGCTTCTAAATCCAAAACGCAGCTATCTAACAGAACGGTTGTCAATGTGTGCACTCAACTTCCAGAGTTAAACCCGTGTGTGGATTCAGCAGTCTGCAAACATCTTCTCTGCAGAGTCCCAAAACAGGCGTTTTCAGCCCATTACCGGCATATGGAAGAAACAGCAGTAAGCACAGGGAAATATCTGCTTCTAAATCCAAAACGCAGCTATCTAACAGAACGGTTGTCAATGTGTGCACTCAACTTCCAGAGTTAAACCCGTGTGTGGATTCAGCAGTCTGCAAACACTTTCTCTGCAGAGTCCCAAAACAGGCGTTTTCAGCCCATTACCGGCATATGGAAGAAACAGCAGTAAGCACAGGGAAATATCTGCTTCTAAATCCAAAACGCAGCTATCTAACAGAACGGTTGTCAATGTGTGCACTCAACTTCCAGAGTTAAACCCGTGTGTGGATTCAGCAGTCTGCAAACACTTTCTCTGCAGAGTCCCAAAACAGGCGTTTTCAGCCCATTACCGGCATATGGAAGAAACAGCAGTAAGCACAGGGAAATATCTGCTTCTAAATCCAAAACGCAGCTATCTAACAGAACGGTTGTCAATGTGTGCACTCAACTTCCAGAGTTAAACCCGTGTGTGGATTCAGCAGTCTGCAAACATCTTCTCTGCAGAGTCCCAAAACAGGCGTTTTCAGCCCATTACCGGCATATGGAAGAAACAGCAGTAAGCACAGGGAAATATCTGCTTCTAAATCCAAAACGCAGCTATCTAACAGAACGGTTGTCAATGTGTGCACTCAACTTCCAGAGTTAAACCCGTGTGTGGATTCAGCAGTCTGCAAACATCTTCTCTGCAGAGTCCCAAAACAGGCGTTTTCAGCCCAATACCGGCATATGGAAGAAACAGCAGTAAGCACAGGGAAATATCTGCTTCTAAATCCAAAACGCAGCTATCTAACAGAACGGTTGTCAATGTGTGCAATCAACTTCCAGAGTTAAACCCGGTGTGTGGATTCAGCAGTCTGCAAACACTTTCTCTGCAGAGTCCCAAAACAGGCGTTTTCAGCCCATTACCGGCATATGGAAGAAACAGCAGTAAGCACAGGGAAATATCTGCTTCTAAATCCAAAACGCAGCTATCTAACAGAACGGTTGTCAATGTGTGCACTCAACTTCCAGAGTTAAACCCGTGTGTGGATTCAGCAGTCTGCAAACACTTTCTCTGCAGAGTCCCAAAACAGGCGTTTTCAGCCCATTACCGGCATATGGAAGAAACAGCAGTAAGCACAGGGAAATATCTGCTTCTAAATCCAAAACGCAGCTATCTAACAGAACGGTTGTCAATGTGTGCACTCAACTTCCAGAGTTAAACCCGTGTGTGGATTCAGCAGTCTGCAAACACTTTCTCTGCAGAGTCCCAAAACAGGCGTTTTCAGCCCATTACCGGCATATGGAAGAAACAGCAGTAAGCACAGGGAAATATCTGCTTCTAAATCCAAAACGCAGCTATCTAACAGAACGGTTGTCAATGTGTGCACTCAACTTCCAGAGTTAAACCCGTGTGTGGATTCAGCAGTCTGCAAACACTTTCTCTGCAGAGTCCCAAAACAGGCGTTTTCAGCCCATTACCGGCATATGGAAGAAACAGCAGTAAGCACAGGGAAATATCTGCTTCTAAATCCAAAACGCAGCTATCTAACAGAACGGTTGTCAATGTGTGCACTCAACTTCCAGAGTTAAACCCGTGTGTGGATTCAGCAGTCTGCAAACACTTTCTCTGCAGAGTCCCAAAACAGGCGATTTCAGCCCATTACCGGCATATGGAAGAAACAGCAGTAAGCACAGGGAAATATCTGCTTCTAAATCCAAAACGCAGCTATCTAACAGAACGGTTGTCAATGTGTGCACTCAACTTCCAGAGTTAAACCCGTGTGTGGATTCAGCAGTCTGCAAACACTTTCTCTGCAGAGTCCCAAAAGAGGCGTTTTCAGCCCATTACCGGCATATGGAAGAAACAGCAGTAAGCACAGGGAAATATCTGCTTCTAAATCCAAAACGCAGCTATCTAACAGAACGGTTGTCAATGTGTGCACTCAACTTCCAGAGTTAAACCCGTGTGTGGATTCAGCAGTCTGCAAACACTTTCTCTGCAGAGTCCCAAAACAGGCGTTTTCAGCCATTACCGGCATATGGAAGAAACAGCAGTAAGCACAGGGAAATATCTGCTTCTAAATCAAAAACGCAGCTATCTAACAGAACGGTTGTCAATGTGTGCACTCAACTTCCAGAGTTAAACCCGTGTGTGGATTCAGCAGTCTGCAAACATCTTCTCTGCAGAGTCCCAAAACAGGCGTTTTCAGCCCATTACCGGCATATGGAAGAAACAGCAGTAAGCACAGGGAAATATCTGCTTCTAAATCCAAAACGCAGCTATCTAACAGAACGGTTGTCAATGTGTGCACTCAACTTCCAGAGTTAAACCCGTGTGTGGATTCAGCAGTCTGCAAACACCTTCTCTGCAGAGTCCCAAAACAGGCGTTTTCAGCCCATTACCGGCATATGGAAGAAACAGCAGTAAGCACAGGGAAATATCTGCTTCTAAATCCAAAACGCAGCTATCTAACAGAACGGTTGTCAATGTGTGCACTCAACTTCCAGAGTTAAACCCGTGTGTGGATTCAGCAGTCTGCAAACATCTTCTCTGCAGAGTCCCAAAACAGGCGTTTTCAGCCCATTACCGGCATATGGAAGAAACAGCAGTAAGCACAGGGAAATATCTGCTTCTAAATCAAACAGGCAGCTATCTAACAGAACGGTTGTCAATGTGTGCACTCAACTTCCAGAGTTAAACCCGTGTGTGGATTCAGCAGTCTGCAAACACTTTCTCTGCAGAGTCCCAAAACAGGCGTTTTCAGCCCATTACCGGCATATGGAAGAAACAGCAGTAAGCACAGGGAAATATCTGCTTCTAAATCCAAAACGCAGCTATCTAACAGAACGGTTGTCAATGTGTGCACTCAACTTCCAGAGTTAAACCCGTGTGTGGATTCAGCAGTCTGCAAACACTTTCTCTGCAGAGTCCCAAAACAGGCGTTTTCAGCCCATTACCGGCATATGGAAGAAACAGCAGTAAGCACAGGGAAATATCTGCTTCTAAATCCAAAACGCAGCTATCTAACAGAACGGTTGTCAATGTGTGCACTCAACTTCCAGAGTTAAACCCGTGTGTGGATTCAGCAGTCTGCAAACACTTTCTCTGCAGAGTCCCAAAACAGGCGTTTTCAGCCCATTACGGCATATGGAAGAAACAGCAGTAAGCACAGGGAAATATCTGCTTCTAAATCCAAAACGCAGCTATCTAACAGAACGGTTGTCAATGTGTGCACTCAACTTCCAGAGTTAAACCCGTGTGTGGATTCAGCAGTCTGCAAACATCTTCTCTGCAGAGTCCCAAAACAGGCGTTTTCAGCCCATTACCGGCATATGGAAGAAACAGCAGTAAGCACAGGGAAATAACTGCTTCTAAATCCAAAACGCAGCTATCTAACAGAACGGTTGTCAATGTGTGCACTCAACTTCCAGAGTTAAACCCGTGTGTGGATTCAGCAGTCTGCAAACACTTTCTCTGCAGAGTCCCAAAACAGGCGTTTCAGCCCATTACCGGCATATGGAAGAAACAGCAGTAAGCACAGGGAAATATCTGCTTCTAAATCCAAAACGCAGCTATCTAACAGAACGGTTGTCAATGTGTGCACTCAACTTCCAGAGT
>NW_026989084.1:0-250107 GCF_030222135.1 Aotus nancymaae
TTCTCTGCAGAGTCCGAGAACAGGCGTTTTCAGCCCATTACCGGCATATGGAAGAAACAGCAGTAAGCACAGGGAAATATCTCCTTCTAAATCCAAAACGCAGCTATCTAACAGAACGGTTGTCAATGTGTGCACTCAACTTCCAGAGTTAAACCCGTGTGTGGATTCAGCAGTCTGCAAACACTTTCTCTGCAGAGTCCCAAAACAGGCGTTTTCAGCCCTTTACCGGCATATGGAAGAATCAGCAATAAGCACAGGGAAATATCTGCTTCTAAATCCAAAACGCAGCTATCTAACAGAACGGTTGTCAATGTGTGCACTCAACTTCCAGAGTTAAAGCCGTGTGTGGATTCAGCAGTCTGCAAGCATCTTCTCTGCAGAGTCCCAAACCAGGCGTTTTCAGCCCATTACCGGCATATGGAAGAAACAGCAGTAAGCACAGGGAAATATCTGCTTCTAAATCCAAAACGCAGCTATCTAACAGAACGGTTGTCAATGTGTGCATTCGACTTCCAGAGTTAAACCCGTGTGTGGATTCAGCAGTCTGCAAACATCTTCTCTGCAGAGTCCGAAAACAGGCGTTTTCAGCCCATTACCGGCATACGGAAGAAACAGCAGTAAGCCCAGGGAAATATCTGCTTCTAAATCCAAAACGCAGCTATCTAACAGAACGGTTGTCAATGTGTGCACTCAACTTCCAGAGTTAAACCCGTATGTGGATTCAGCAGTCTGCAAACACTTTCTCTGCAGAGTCCCAAAACAGGCGTTTTCAGCCCATTACCGGCCTATGTAAGAAACAGCAGTAAGCCCAGGGAAATATCTGCTTCTAAATCCAAAACGCAGCTATCTAACAGAACGGTTGTCAATGTGTGCACTCAACTTCCAGAGATAAACCCGAGTGTGGATTCAGCAGTCTGCAAACACTTTCTCTGCAGAGTCCCAGAACAGGCGTTTTCACCCATTACCGGCATATGGAAGAAACAGCAGTAAGCACAGGGAAATATCTGCTTCTAAATCCAAAACGCAGCTATCTAACAGAACGGTTGTCAATGTGTGCACTCAACTTCCAGAGTTAAACCCGTGTGGATTCAGCAGTCTGCAAACACTTTCTCTGCAGAGTCCCAAAACAGGCGTTTTCAGCCCTTTACCGGCATATGGAAGAATCAGCAGTAAGCACAGGGAAATATCTGCTTCTAAATCCAAAACGCAGCTATCTAACAGAACGGTTGTCAATGTGTGCACTCAACTTCCAGAGTTAAACCCGTGTGTGGATTCAGCAGTCTGCAAACACTTTCTCTGCAGAGTCCCAAAACAGGCGTTTTCAGCCCATTACCGCATATGGAAGAAACAGCAGTCAGCACAGGGAAATATCTGCTTCTAATTCCAAAACGCAGCTATCTAACAGAACGGGTGTCAATGTGTGCACTCAATTTCCAGAGTTAAACCCGTGTGTGGATTCAGCAGTCTGCAAACACTTTCTCTGCAGAGTCCCAAAACAGGCGTTTTCAGCCCATTACCGGCATATGGAAGAAACAGCAGTAAGCACAGGGAAATATCTGCTTCTAAATCCAAAACGCAGCTATCTAACAGAACGGTTGTCAATGTGTGCACTCAACTTCCAGAGTTAAACCCGTGTGTGGATTCAGCAGTCTGCAAACACTTTCTCTGCAGAGTCCCAAAACAGGCGTTTTCAGCCCATTACCGGCATATGGAAGAAACAGCAGTAAGCACAGGGAAATATCTGCTTCTAAATCCAAAACGCAGCTCGCTAACAGAACGGTTGTCAATGTGTGCATTCGACTTCCAGAGTTAAACCCGTGTGTGGATTCAGCAGTCTGCAAACATCTTCTCTGCAGAGTCCGAAAACAGGCGTTTTCAGCCCATTACCGGCATACGGAAGAAACAGCAGTAAGCCCAGGGAAATATCTGCTTCTTAATCCAAAACGCATCTATCTAACAGAACGGTTGTCAATGTGTGCACTCAACTTCCAGAGTTAAACCCGTGTGTGGATTCAGCAGTCTGCAAACACTTTCTCTGCAGAGTCCCAAAACAGGCGTTTTCAGCCCATTACCGGCATATGGAAGAAACAGCAGTCAGCACAGGGAAATATCTGCTTCTAAATCCAAAACGCAGCTATCTAACAGAACGGTTGTCAATGTGTGCACTCAACTTCCAGAGTTAAACCCGTGTGAGGATTCAGCAGTCTGCAAACACTTTCTCTGCAGAGTCCCAAAACAGGTGTTTTCAGCCCATTACCGGCATATGGAAGAAACAGCAGTAAGCACAGGGAAATATCTGCTTCTAAATCCAAAACGCAGCTATCTAACAGAACGGTTGTCAATGTGTGCACTCAACTTCCAGAGTTAAACCCGTGTGTGGATTCAGCAGTCTGCAAACACTTTCTCTGCAGAGTCCCAAAACAGGCGTTTTCAGCCCATTACCGGCATATGGAAGAAACAGCAGTAAGCACAGGGAAATATCTGCTTCTAAAGCCAAAACGCAGCTATCTAACAGAACGGTTGTCAATGTGTGCACTCAACTTCCAGAGTTAAACCCGTGTGTGGATTCAGCAGTCTGCAAACACTTTCTCTGCAGAGTCCCAAAACAGGCGTTTTCAGCCCATTACCGGCATATGGAAGAAACAGCAGTAAGCACTATCTGCTTCTAAAGCCAAAACGCAGCTATCTAACAGAACGGTTGTCAATGTGTGCACTCAACTTCCAGAGTTAACCCGTGTGTGGATTCAGCAGTCTGCAAACACTTTCTCTGCAGAGTCCCAAAACAGGCGTTTTCAGCCCATTACCGGCATATGGAAGAAACAGCAGTCAGCACAGGGAAATATCTGCTTCTAAATCCAAAACGCAGCTATCTAACAGAACGGTTGTCAATGTGTGCACTCAACTTCCAGAGTTAAACCCGTGTGTGGATTCAGCAGTCTGCAAACACTTCTCTGCAGAGTCCCAAAACAGGCGTTTTCAGCCCATTACCGGCATATGGAAGAAAGAGCAGTAAGCACAGGGAAATATCTGCTTCTAAATCCAAAACGCAGCTATCTAACAGAACGGTTGTCAATGTGTGCACTCAACTTCCAGAGTTAAACCCGTGTGTGGATTCAGCAGTCTGCAAACACTTTCTCTGCAGAGTCCCCAAAACAGGCGTTTTCAGCCCATTACCGGCTTATGGAAGAAACAGCAGTAAGCACAGGGAAATATCTGCTTCTAAATCCAAAACGCAGCTATCTAACAGAGCGGTTGTCAATGTGTGCACTCAACTTCCAGAGTTAAACCCGTGTGTCGGATTCAGGAGTCTGCAAACACTTTCTCTGCAGAGTCCCAAAACAGGCGTTTTCAGCCCATTACCGGCATATGGAAGAAACAGCAGTAAGCCCAGGGAAATATCTGCTTCTAAATCCAAAACGCAGCTATCTAACAGAACGGTTGTCAATGTGTGCCACTCTACTTCCAGAGTTAAAACCCGTGTGTGGATTCAGCAGTCTGCAAACATCTTCTCTGCAGAGTCCCAAACCAGGCGTTTTCCAGCCCATTACCGGCATATGGAAGAAACAGCAGTAAGCACAGGGAAATATCTGCTTCTAAATCCAAAACGCAGCTATCTAACAGAACGGCTGTCAATGAGTGCACTCAACTTCCAGAGTTAAACCCGTGTGTGGATTCAGCAGTCTGCAAACACTTTCTCTGCAGAGTCCCAAAACAGGCGTTTTCCAGCCCATTACCGGCCTATGGAAGAAACAGCAGTAAGCACAGGGAAATATCTGCTTCTAAATCCAAAACGCAGCTATCTAACAGAACGGTTGTCAATGTGTGCACTCAACTTCCAGAGTTAAACCCGTGTGTGGATTCAGCAGTCTGCAAACACTTTCTCTGCAGAGTCCCAAAACAGGCGTTTTTCAGCCCATTATCGGCATATGGAAGAAACAGCAGTCAGCACAGGGAAATATCTGCTTCTAAATCCAAAACGCAGCTATCTAACAGAACGGTTGTAAATGTGTGCACTCAACTTCCAGAGTTAAACCCGTGTGTGGATTCAGCAGTCTGCAAACACTTTCTCTGCAGAGTCCCAAAACAGCGTTTTCAGCCCATTACCGGCCTATGTAAGAAACAGCAGTAAGCCCAGGGAAATATCTGCTTCTAAATCCAAACGCAGCTATCTAACAGAACGGTTGTCAATGTGTGCACTCAACTTCCAGAGTTAAACCCGAGTGTGGATTCAGCAGTCTGCAAACACTTTCTCTGCAGAGTCCGAGAACAGGCGTTTTCAGCCCATTACCGGCATATGGAAGAAACAGCAGTAAGCACAGGGAAATATCTCCTTCTAAATCCAAAACGCAGCTATCTAACAGAACGGTTGTCAATGTGTGCACTCAAACTTCCAGAGTTAAACCCGTGTGTGGATTCAGCAGTCTGCAAACACTTTCTCTGCAGAGTCCCAAAACAGGCGTTTTCAGCCCTTTACCGGCATATGGAAGAATCAGCAATAAGCACAGGGAAATATCTGCTTCTAAATCCAAAACGCAGCTATCTAACAGAACGGTTGTCAATGTGTGCACTCAACTTCCAGAGTTAAAGCCGTGTGTGGATTCAGCAGTCTGCAAGCATCTTCTCTGCAGAGTCCCACACCAGGCGTTTTCAGCCCATTACCGGCATATGGAAGAAACAGCAGTAAGCACAGGGAAATATCTGCTTCTAAATCCAAAACGCAGCTATCTAACAGAACGGTTGTCAATGTGTGCATTCGACTTCCAGAGTTAAACCCGTGTGTGGATTCAGCAGTCTGCAAACATCTTCTCTGCAGAGTCCGAAAACAGGCGTTTTCAGCCCATTACCGGCATACGGAAGAAACAGCAGTAAGCCCAGGGAAATATCTGCTTCTAAATCCAAAACGCAGCTATCTAACAGAACGTTTGTCAATGTGTGCACTCAACTTCCAGAGTTAAACCCGTATGTGGATTCAGCAGTCTGCAAACACTTTCTCTGCAGAGTCCCAAAAACAGGCGTTTTCAGCCAATTACCGGCCTATGTAAGAAACAGCAGTAAGCCCAGGGAAATATCTGCTTCTAAATCCAAAACGCAGCTATCTAACAGAACGGTTGTCAATTGTGTGCACTCAACTTCCAGAGTTAAACCCGAGTGATTCAGCAGTCTGCAAACACTTTCTCTGCAGAGTCCCAGAACAGGCGTTTTCACCCATTACCGGCATATGGAAGAAACAGCAGTAAGCACAGGGAAATATCTGCTTCTAAATCCAAAACGCAGCTATCTAACAGAACGGTTGTCAATGTGTGCACTCAACTTCCAGAGTTAAACCCGTGTGTGGATTCAGCAGTCTGCAAACACTTTCTCTGCAGAGTCCCAAAACAGGCGTTTTCAGCCCTTTACCGGCATATGGAAGAATCAGCAGTAAGCACAGGGAAATATCTGCTTCTAAATCCAAAACGCAGCTATCTAACAGAACGGTTGTCAATGTGTGCACTCAACTTCCAGAGTTAAACCCGTGTGTGGATTCAGCAGTCTGCAAACACTTTCTCTGCAGAGTCCCAAAACAGGCGTTTTCAGCCCATTACCGGCATATGGAAGAAACAGCAGTAAGCACAGGGAAATATCTGCTTCTAAATCCAAAACGCAGCTCGCTAACAGAACGGTTGTCAATGTGTGCATTCGACTTCCAGAGTTAAACCCGTGTGTGGATTCAGCAGTCTGCAAACATCTTCTCTGCAGAGTCCGAAAACAGGCGTTTTCAGCCCATTACCGGCACACGGAAGAAACAGCAGTAAGCCCAGGGAAATATCTGCTTCTTAATCCAAAACGCATCTATCTAACAGAACGGTTGTCAATGTGTGCACTCAACTTCCAGAGTTAAACCCGTGTGAGGATTCAGCAGTCTGCAAACACTTTCTCTGCAGAGTCCCAAAACAGGCGTTTTTCAGCCCATTACCGGCATATGGAAGAAACAGCAGTAAGCACAGGGAAATATCTGCTTCTAAATCCAAAACGCAGCTATCTAACAGAACGGTTGTCAATGTGTGCACTCAACTTCCAGAGTTAAACCCGTGTGTGGATTCAGCAGTCTGCAAACACTTTCTCTGCAGAGTCCCCAAAACAGGCGTTTTCAGCCCATTACCGGCCTATGGAAGAAACAGCAGTAAGCACAGGGAAATATCTGCTTCTAAATCCAAAACGCAGCTATCTAACAGAACGGTTGTCAATGTGTGCACTCAACTTCCAGAGTTAAACCCGTGTGTGGATTCAGCAGTCTGCAAACACTTTCTCTGCAGAGTCCCAAAACAGGCGTTTTCAGCCCATTACCGGCATATGGAAGAAACAGCAGTAAGCACAGGGAAATATCTGCTTCTAAATCCAAAACGCAGCTCTCTAACAGAACGGTTGTCAATGTGTGCACTCAACTTCCAGAGTTAAACCCGTGTGAGGATTCAGCAGTCTGCAAACACTTTCTCTGCAGAGTCCCCAAAACAGGCGTTTTCAGCCCATTACCGGCATATGGAAGAAACAGCAGTAAGCACAGGGAAATATCTGCTTCTAAATCCAAAACGCAGCTATCTAACAGAACGGTTGTCAATGTGTGCACTCAACTTCCAGAGTTAAACCCGTGTGTGGATTCAGCAGTCTGCAAACACTTTCTCTGCAGAGTCCCAAAACAGGCGTTTTCAACCCATTACCGGCATATGGAAGAAACAGCAGTAAGCACAGGGAAATATCTGCTTCTAAAGCCAAAACGCAGCTATCTAACAGAACGGTTGTCAATGTGTGCACTCAACTTCCAGAGTTAAACCCGTGTGTGGATTCAGCAGTCTGCAAACACTTTCTCTGCAGAGTCCCAAAACAGGCGTTTTCAGCCCATTACCGGCATATGGAAGAAACAGCAGTAAGCACAGGGAAATATCTGCTTCTAAATCCAAAACGCAGCTATCTAACAGAACGGTTGTCAATGTGTGCACTCAACTTCCAGAGTTAAACCCGTGTGTGGATTCAGCAGTCTGCAAACACTTTCTCTGCAGAGTCCCAAAACAGGCGTTTTCAGCCCATTACCGGCATATGGAAGAAACAGCAGTAAGCACAGGGAAATATCTGCTTCTAAATCCAAAACGCAGCTATCTAACAGAACGGTTGTCAATGTGTGCACTGAACTTCCAGAGTTAAACCCGTGTGTGGATTCAGCAGTCTGCAAACACTTTCTCTGCAGAGTCCCAAAACAGGCTTTTTCAGCCCATTACCGGCATATGGAAGAAAGAGCAGTAAGCCCAGGGAAATATCTGCTTCTAAATCCAAAACGCAGCTATCTAACAGAACGGTTGTCAATGTGTGCACTCAACTTCCAGAGTTAAACCCGTGTGTGGATTCAGCAGTCTGCAAACACTTTCTCTGCAGAGTCCCAAAACAGGCGTTTTCAGCCCATTACCGGCTTATGGAAGAAACAGCAGTAAGCACAGGGAAATATCTGCTTCTAAATCCAAAACGCAGCTATCTAACAGAGCGGTTGTCAATGTGTGCACTCAACTTCCAGAGTTAAACCCGTGTGTGGATTCAGGAGTCTGCAAACACTTTCTCTGCAGAGTCCCAAAACAGGCGTTTTCAGCCCATTACCGGCATATGGAAGAAACAGCAGTAAGCCCAGGGAAATATCTGCTTCTAAATCCAAAACGCAGCTATCTAACAGAACGGTTGTCAATGTGTGCACTCAACTTCCAGAGTTAAACCCGTGTGTGGATTCAGCAGTCTGCAAACATCTTCTCTGCAGAGTCCCAAACCAGGCGTTTTCAGCCTATTACCGGCATATGGAAGAAACAGCAGTAAGCACAGGGAAATATCTGCTTCTAAATCCAAAACGCAGCTATCTAACAGAACGGCTGTCAATGAGTGCACTCAACTTCCAGAGTTAAACCCGTGTGTGGATTCAGCAGTCTGCAAACACTTTCTCTGCAGAGTCCCAAAACAGGCGTTTTCAGCCCATTACCGGCCTATGGAAGAAACAGCAGTAAGCACAGGGAAATATCTGCTTCTAAATCCAAAACGCAGCTATCTAACAGAACGGTTGTCAATGTGTGCACTCAACTTCCAGAGTTAAACCCGTGTGTGGATTCAGCAGTCTGCAAACACTTTCTCTGCAGAGTCCCAAAACAGGCGTTTTCAGCCCATTATCGGCATATGGAAGAAACAGCAGTCAGCACAGGGAAATATCTGCTTCTAAATCCAAAACGCAGCTATCTAACAGAACGGTTGTAAATGTGTGCACTCAACTTCCAGAGTTAAACCCGTGTGTGGATTCAGCAGTCTGCAAACACTTTCTCTGCAGAGTCCCAAAACAGGCGTTTTCAGCCCATTACCGGCCTATGTAAGAAACAGCAGTAAGCCCAGGGAAATATCTGCTTCTAAATCCAAAACGCAGCTATCTAACAGAACGGTTGTCAATGTGTGCACTCAACTTCCAGAGTTAAACCCGAGTGTGGATTCAGCAGTCTGCAAACACTTTCTCTGCAGAGTCCGAGAACAGGCGTTTTCAGCCCATTACCGGCATATGGAAGAAACAGCAGTAAGCACAGGGAAATATCTCCTTCTAAATCCAAAACGCAGCTATCTAACAGAACGGTTGTCAATGTGTGCACTCAACTTCCAGAGTTAAACCCGTGTGTGGATTCAGCAGTCTGCAAACACTTTCTCTGCAGAGTCCCAAAACAGGCGTTTTCAGCCCTTTACCGGCATATGGAAGAATCAGCAATAAGCACAGGGAAATATCTGCTTCTAAATCCAAAACGCAGCTATCTAACAGAACGGTTGTCAATGTGTGCACTCAACTTCCAGAGTTAAACCCGTGTGTGGATTCAGCAGTCTGCAAGCATCTTCTCTGCAGAGTCCCAAACCAGGCGTTTTCAGCCATTACCGGCATATGGAAGAAACAGCAGTAAGCACAGGGAAATATCTGCTTCTAAATCCAAAACGCAGCTATCTAACAGAACGGTTGTCAATGTGTGCATTCGACTTCCAGAGTTAAACCCGTGTGTGGATTCAGCAGTCTGCAAACATCTTCTCTGCAGAGTCCGAAAACAGGCGTTTTCAGCCCATTACCGGCATACGGAAGAAACAGCAGTAAGCCCAGGGAAATATCTGCTTCTAAATCCAAAACGCAGCTATCTAACAGAACGGTTGTCATGTGTGCACTCAACTTCCAGAGTTAAACCCGTATGTGGATTCAGCAGTCTGCAAACACTTTCTCTGCAGAGTCCCAAAACAGGCGTTTTCAGCCCATTACCGGCCTATGTAAGAAACAGCAGTAAGCCCAGGAAATATCTGCTTCTAAATCCAAAACGCAGCTATCTAACAGAACGGTTGTCAATGTGTGCACTCAACTTCCAGAGATAAACCCGAGTGTGGATTCAGCAGTCTGCAAACACTTTCTCTGCAGAGTCCCAGAACAGGCGTTTTCACCCATTACCGGCATATGGAAGAAACAGCAGTAAGCACAGGGAAATATCTGCTTCTAAATCCAAAACGCAGCTATCTAACAGAACGGTTGTCAATGTGTGCACTCAACTTCCAGAGTTAAACCCGTGTGTGGATTCAGCAGTCTGCAAACACTTTCTCTGCAGAGTCCCAAAACAGGCGTTTTCAGCCCTTTACCGGCATATGGAAGAATCAGCAGTAAGCACAGGGAAATATCTGCTTCTAAATCCAAAACGCAGCTATCTAACAGAACGGTTGTCAATGTGTGCACTCAACTTCCAGAGTTAAACCCGTGTGTGGATCAGCAGTCTGCAAACACTTTCTCTGCAGAGTCCCAAAACAGGCGTTTTCAGCCCATTACCGGCATATGGAAGAAACAGCAGTCAGCACAGGGAAATATCTGCTTCTAATTCCAAAACGCAGCTATCTAACAGAACGGGTGTCAATGTGTGCACTCAATTTCCAGAGTTAAACCCGTGTGTGGATTCAGCAGTCTGCAAACACTTTCTCTGCAGAGTCCCAAAACAGGCGTTTTCAGCCCATTACCGGCATATGGAAGAAACAGCAGTAAGCACAGGGAAATATCTGCTTCTAAATCCAAAACGCAGCTATCTAACAGAACGGTTGTCAATGTGTGCACTCAACTTCCAGAGTTAAACCCGTGTGTGGATTCAGCAGTCTGCAAACACTTTCTCTGCAGAGTCCCAAAACAGGCGTTTTCAGCCCATTACCGGCATATGGAAGAAACAGCAGTAAGCACAGGGAAATATCTGCTTCTAAATCCAAAACGCAGCTCGCTAACAGAACGGTTGTCAATGTGTGCATTCGACTTCCAGAGTTAAACCCGTGTGTGGATTCAGCAGTCTGCAAACATCTTCTCTGCAGAGTCCGAAAACAGGCGTTTTCAGCCCATTACCGGCATACGGAAGAAACAGCAGTAAGCCCAGGGAAATATCTGCTTCTTAATCCAAAACGCATCTATCTAACAGAACGGTTGTCAATGTGTGCACTCAACTTCCAGAGTTAAACCCGTGTGTGGATTCAGCAGTCTGCAAACACTTTCTCTGCAGAGTCCCAAAACAGGCGTTTTCAGCCCATTACCGGCATATGGAAGAAACAGCAGTCAGCACAGGGAAATATCTGCTTCTAAATCCAAAACGCAGCTATCTAACAGAACGGTTGTCAATGTGTGCACTCAACTTCCAGAGTTAAACCCGTGTGAGGATTCAGCAGTCTGCAAACACTTTCTCTGCAGAGTCCCAAAACAGGTGTTTTCAGCCCATTACCGGCATATGGAAGAAACAGCAGTAAGCACAGGGAAATATCTGCTTCTAAATCCAAAACGCAGCTATCTAACAGAACGGTTGTCAATGTGTGCACTCAACTTCCAGAGTTAAACCCGTGTGTGGATTCAGCAGTCTGCAAACACTTTCTCTGCAGAGTCCCAAAACAGGCGTTTTCAGCCCATTACCGGCATATGGAAGAAACAGCAGTAAGCACAGGGAAATATCTGCTTCTAAAGCCAAAACGCAGCTATCTAACAGAACGGTTGTCAATGTGTGCACTCAACTTCCAGAGTTAAACCCGTGTGTGGATTCAGCAGTCTGCAAACACTTTCTCTGCAGAGTCCCAAAACAGGCGTTTTCAGCCCATTACCGGCATATGGAAGAAACAGCAGTAAGCACAGGGAAATATCTGCTTCTAAAGCCAAAACGCAGCTATCTAACAGAACGGTTGTCAATGTGTGCACTCAACTTCCAGAGTTAAACCCGTGTGTGGATTCAGCAGTCTGCAAACACTTTCTCTGCAGAGTCCCAAAACAGGCGTTTTCAGCCCATTACCGGCATATGGAAGAAACAGCAGTCAGCACAGGGAAATATCTGCTTCTAAATCCAAAACGCAGCTATCTAACAGAACGGTTGTCAATGTGTGCACTCAACTTCCAGAGTTAAACCCGTGTGTGGATTCAGCAGTCTGCAAACACTTTCTCTGCAGAGTCCCAAAACAGGCGTTTTCAGCCCATTACCGGCATATGGAAGAAAGAGCAGTAAGCACAGGGAAATATCTGCTTCTAAATCCAAAACGCAGCTATCTAACAGAACGGTTGTCAATGTGTGCACTCAACTTCCAGAGTTAAACCCGTGTGTGGATTCAGCAGTCTGCAAACACTTTCTCTGCAGAGTCCCAAAACAGGCGTTTTCAGCCCATTACCGGCTTATGGAAGAAACAGCAGTAAGCACAGGGAAATATCTGCTTCTAAATCCAAAACGCAGCTATCTAACAGAGCGGTTGTCAATGTGTGCACTCAACTTCCAGAGTTAAACCCGTGTGTGGATTCAGGAGTCTGCAAACACTTTCTCTGCAGAGTCCCAAAACAGGCGTTTTCAGCCCATTACCGGCATATGGAAGAAACAGCAGTAAGCCCAGGGAAATATCTGCTTCTAAATCCAAAACGCAGCTATCTAACAGAACGGTTGTCAATGTGTGCACTCAACTTCCAGAGTTAAACCCGTGTGTGGATTCAGCAGTCTGCAAACATCTTCTCTGCAGAGTCCCAAACCAGGCGTTTTCAGCCCATTACCGGCATATGGAAGAAACAGCAGTAAGCACAGGGAAATATCTGCTTCTAAATCCAAAACGCAGCTATCTAACAGAACGGCTGTCAATGAGTGCACTCAACTTCCAGAGTTAAACCCGTGTGTGGATTCAGCAGTCTGCAAACACTTTCTCTGCAGAGTCCCAAAACAGGCGTTTTCAGCCCATTACCGGCCTATGGAAGAAACAGCAGTAAGCACAGGGAAATATCTGCTTCTAAATCCAAAACGCAGCTATCTAACAGAACGGTTGTCAATGTGTGCACTCAACTTCCAGAGTTAAACCCGTGTGTGGATTCAGCAGTCTGCAAACACTTTCTCTGCAGAGTCCCAAAACAGGCGTTTTCAGCCCATTATCGGCATATGGAAGAAACAGCAGTCAGCACAGGGAAATATCTGCTTCTAAATCCAAAACGCAGCTATCTAACAGAACGGTTGTAAATGTGTGCACTCAACTTCCAGAGTTAAACCCGTGTGTGGATTCAGCAGTCTGCAAACACTTTCTCTGCAGAGTCCCAAAACAGGCGTTTTCAGCCCATTACCGGCCTATGTAAGAAACAGCAGTAAGCCCAGGGAAATATCTGCTTCTAAATCCAAAACGCAGCTATCTAACAGAACGGTTGTCAATGTGTGCACTCAACTTCCAGAGTTAAACCCGAGTGTGGATTCAGCAGTCTGCAAACACTTTCTCTGCAGAGTCCGAGAACAGGCGTTTTCAGCCCATTACCGGCATATGGAAGAAACAGCAGTAAGCACAGGGAAATATCTCCTTCTAAATCCAAAACGCAGCTATCTAACAGAACGGTTGTCAATGTGTGCACTCAACTTCCAGAGTTAAACCCGTGTGTGGATTCAGCAGTCTGCAAACACTTTCTCTGCAGAGTCCCAAAACAGGCGTTTTCAGCCCTTTACCGGCATATGGAAGAATCAGCAATAAGCACAGGGAAATATCTGCTTCTAAATCCAAAACGCAGCTATCTAACAGAACGGTTGTCAATGTGTGCACTCAACTTCCAGAGTTAAAGCCGTGTGTGGATTCAGCAGTCTGCAAGCATCTTCTCTGCAGAGTCCCACACCAGGCGTTTTCAGCCCATTACCGGCATATGGAAGAAACAGCAGTAAGCACAGGGAAATATCTGCTTCTAAATCCAAAACGCAGCTATGTAACAGAACGGTTTTCAATGTGTGCATTCGACTTCCAGAGTTAAACCCGTGTGTGGATTCAGCAGTCTGCAAACATCTTCTCTGCAGAGTCCGAAAACAGGCGTTTTCAGCCCATTACCGGCATACGGAAGAAACAGCAGTAAGCCCAGGGAAATATCTGCTTCTAAATCCAAAACGCAGCTATCTAACAGAACGGTTGTCAATGTGTGCACTCAACTTCCAGAGTTAAACCCGTATGTGGATTCAGCAGTCTGCAAACACTTTCTCTGCAGAGTCCCAAAACAGGCGTTTTCAGCCCATTACCGGCCTATGTAAGAAACAGCAGTAAGCCCAGGGAAATATCTGCTTCTAAATCCAAAACGCAGCTATCTAACAGAACGGTTGTCAATGTGTGCACTCAACTTCCAGAGTTAAACCCGAGTGTGGATTCAGCAGTCTGCAAACACTTTCTCTGCAGAGTCCCAGAACAGGCGTTTTCACCCATTACCGGCATATGGAAGAAACAGCAGTAAGCACAGGGAAATATCTGCTTCTAAATCCAAAACGCAGCTATCTAACAGAACGGTTGTCAATGTGTGCACTCAACTTCCAGAGTTAAACCCGTGTGTGGATTCAGCAGTCTGCAAACACTTTCTCTGCAGAGTCCCAAAACAGGCGTTTTCAGCCCTTTACCGGCATATGGAAGAATCAGCAGTAAGCACAGGGAAATATCTGCTTCTAAATCCAAAACGCAGCTATCTAACAGAACGGTTGTCAATGTGTGCACTCAACTTCCAGAGTTAAACCCGTGTGTGGATTCAGCAGTCTGCAAACACTTTCTCTGCAGAGTCCCAAAACAGGCGTTTTCAGCCCATTACCGGCATATGGAAGAAACAGCAGTAAGCACAGGGAAATATCTGCTTCTAAATCCAAAACGCAGCTCGCTAACAGAACGGTTGTCAATGTGTGCATTCGACTTCCAGAGTTAAACCCGTGTGTGGATTCAGCAGTCTGCAAACATCTTCTCTGCAGAGTCCGAAAACAGGCGTTTTCAGCCCATTACCGGCACACGGAAGAAACAGCAGTAAGCCCAGGGAAATATCTGCTTCTTAATCCAAAACGCATCTATCTAACAGAACGGTTGTCAATGTGTGCACTCAACTTCCAGAGTTAAACCCGTGTGAGGATTCAGCAGTCTGCAAACACTTTCTCTGCAGAGTCCCAAAACAGGCGTTTTCAGCCCATTACCGGCATATGGAAGAAACAGCAGTAAGCACAGGGAAATATCTGCTTCTAAATCCAAAACGCAGCTATCTAACAGAACGGTTGTCAATGTGTGCACTCAACTTCCAGAGTTAAACCCGTGTGTGGATTCAGCAGTCTGCAAACACTTTCTCTGCAGAGTCCCAAAACAGGCGTTTTCAGCCCATTACCGGCCTATGGAAGAAACAGCAGTAAGCACAGGGAAATATCTGCTTCTAAATCCAAAACGCAGCTATCTAACAGAACGGTTGTCAATGTGTGCACTCAACTTCCAGAGTTAAACCCGTGTGTGGATTCAGCAGTCTGCAAACACTTTCTCTGCAGAGTCCCAAAACAGGCGTTTTCAGCCCATTACCGGCATATGGAAGAAACAGCAGTAAGCACAGGGAAATATCTGCTTCTAAATCCAAAACGCAGCTATCTAACAGAACGGTTGTCAATGTGTGCACTCAACTTCCAGAGTTAAACCCGTGTGTGGATTCAGCAGTCTGCAAACACTTTCTCTGCAGAGTCCCAAAACAGGCGTTTTCAGCCCATTACCGGCATATGGAAGAAACAGCAGTAAGCACAGGGAAATATCTGCTTCTAAATCCAAAACGCAGCTATCTAACAGAACGGTTGTCAATGTGTGCACTCAACTTCCAGAGTTAAACCCGTGTGTGGATTCAGCAGTCTGCAAACACTTTCTCTGCAGAGTCCCAAAACAGACTTTTTCAGCCCATTACCGGCATATGGAAGAAACAGCAGTAAGCCCAGGGAAATATCTGCTTCTAAATCCAAAACGCAGCTATCTAACAGAACGGTTGTCAATGTGTGCACTCAACTTCCAGAGTTAAACCCGTGTGTGGATTCAGCAGTCTGCAAACACTTTCTCTGCAGAGTCCCAAAACAGGCGTTTTCAGCCCATTACCGGCATATGGAAGAAACAGCAGTAAGCACAGGGAAATATCTGCTTCTAAATCCAAAACGCAGCTATCTAACAGAGCGGTTGTCAATGTGTGCACTCAACTTCCAGAGTTAAACCCGTGTGTGGATTCAGGAGTCTGCAAACACTTTCTCTGCAGAGTCCCAAAACAGGCGTTTTCAGCCCATTACCGGCATATGGAAGAAACAGCAGTAAGCCCAGGGAAATATCTGCTTCTAAATCCAAAACGCAGCTATCTAACAGAACGGTTGTCAATGTGTGCACTCAACTTCCAGAGTTAAACCCGTGTGTGGATTCAGCAGTCTGCAAACATCTTCTCTGCAGAGTCCCAAACCAGGCGTTTTCAGCCCATTACCGGCATATGGAAGAAACAGCAGTAAGCACAGGGAAATATCTGCTTCTAAATCCAAAACGCAGGTATCTAACAGAACGGCTGTCAATGAGTGCACTCAACTTCCAGAGTTAAACCCGTGTGTGGATTCAGCAGTCTGCAAACACTTTCTCTGCAGAGTCCCAAAACAGGCGTTTTCAGCCCATTACCGGCCTATGGAAGAAACAGCAGTAAGCACAGGGAAATATCTGCTTCTAAATCCAAAACGCAGCTATCTAACAGAACGGTTGTCAATGTGTGCACTCAACTTCCAGAGTTAAACCCGTGTGTGGATTCAGCAGTCTGCAAACACTTTCTCTGCAGAGTCCCAAAACAGGCGTTTTCAGCCCATTATCGGCATATGGAAGAAACAGCAGTCAGCACAGGGAAATATCTGCTTCTAAATCCAAAACGCAGCTATCTAACAGAACGGTTGTAAATGTGTGCACTCAACTTCCAGAGTTAAACCCGTGTGTGGATTCAGCAGTCTGCAAACACTTTCTCTGCAGAGTCCCAAAACAGGCGTTTTCAGCCCATTACCGGCCTATGTAAGAAACAGCAGTAAGCCCAGGGAAATATCTGCTTCTAAATCCAAAACGCAGCTATCTAACAGAACGGTTGTCAATGTGTGCACTCAACTTCCAGAGTTAAACCCGAGTGTGGATTCAGCAGTCTGCAAACACTTTCTCTGCAGAGTCCGAGAACAGGCGTTTTCAGCCCATTACCGCCATATGGAAGAAACAGCAGTAAGCACAGGGAAATATCTCCTTCTAAATCCAAAACGCAGCTATCTAACAGAACGGTTGTCAATGTGTGCACTCAACTTCCAGAGTTAAACCCGTGTGTGGATTCAGCAGTCTGCAAACACTTTCTCTGCAGAGTCCCAAAACAGGCGTTTTCAGCCCTTTACCGGCATATGGAAGAATCAGCAATAAGCACAGGGAAATATCTGCTTCTAAATCCAAAACGCAGCTATCTACCCGAACGGTTGTCAATGTGTGCACTCTACTTCCAGAGTTAAAGCCGTGTGTGGATTCAGCAGTCGGCAAGCATCTTCTCTGCAGAGTCCCAAACCAGGCGTTTTCAGCCCATTACCGGCATATGGAAGAAACAGCAGTAAGCACAGGGAAATATCTGCTTCTAAATCCAAAACGCAGCTATCTAACAGAACGGTTGTCAATGTGTGCATTCGACTTCCAGAGTTAAACCCGTGTGTGGATTCAGCAGTCTGCAAACATCTTCTCTGCAGAGTCCGAAAACAGGCGTTTTCAGCCCATTACCGGCATACGGAAGAAACAGCAGTAAGCCCAGGGAAATATCTGCTTCTAAATCCAAAACGCAGCTATCTAACAGAACGGTTGTCAATGTGTGCACTCAACTTCCAGAGTTAAACCCGTATGTGGATTCAGCAGTCTGCAAACACTTTCTCTGCAGAGTCCCAAAACAGGCGTTTTCAGCCCATTACCGGCCTATGTAAGAAACAGCAGTAAGCCCAGGGAAATATCTGCTTCTAAATCCAAAACGCAGCTATCTAACAGAACGGTTGTCAATGTGTGCACTCAACTTCCAGAGTTAAACCCGAGTGTGGATTCAGCAGTCTGCAAACACTTTCTCTGCAGAGTCCCAGAACAGGCGTTTTCACCCATTACCGGCATATGGAAGAAACAGCAGTAAGCACAGGGAAATATCTGCTTCTAAATCCAAAACGCAGCTATCTAACAGAACGGTTGTCAATGTGTGCACTCAGCTTCCAGAGTTAAACCCGTGTGTGGATTCAGCAGTCTGCAAACACTTTCTCTGCAGAGTCCCAAAACAGGCGTTTTCAGCCCTTTACCGGCATATGGAAGAATCAGCAGTAAGCACAGGGAAATATCTGCTTCTAAATCCAAAACGCAGCTATCTAACAGAACGGTTGTCAATGTGTGCACTCAACTTCCAGAGTTAAACCCGTGTGTGGATTCAGCAGTCTGCAAACACTTTCTCTGCAGAGTCCCAAAACAGGCGTTTTCAGCCCATTACCGGCATATGGAAGAAACAGCAGTCAGCACAGGGAAATATCTGCTTCTAATTCCAAAACGCAGCTATCTAACAGAACGGGTGTCAATGTGTGCACTCAACTTCCAGAGTTAAACCCGTGTGTGGATTCAGCAGTCTGCAAACACTTTCTCTGCAGAGTCCCAAAACAGGCGTTTTCAGCCCATTACCGGCATATGGAAGAAACAGCAGTAAGCACAGGGAAATATCTGCTTCTAAATCCAAAACGCAGCTATCTAACAGAACGGTTGTAAATGTGTGCACTCAACTTCCAGAGTTAAACGCGTGTGTGGATTCAGCAGTCTGCAAACACTTTCTCTGCAGAGTCCCAAAACAGGCGTTTTCAGCCCATTACCGGCATATGGAAGAAACAGCAGTAAGCACAGGGAAATATCTGCTTCTAAATCCAAAACGCAGCTATCTAACAGAACGGTTGTCAATGTGTGCACTCAACTTCCAGAGTTAAACCCGTGTGTGGATTCAGCAGTCTGCAAACATCTTCTCTGCAGAGTCCCAAACCAGGCGTTTTCAGCCCATTACCGGCATTTGGAAGAAACAGCAGTAAGCCCAGGGAAATATCTGCTTCTAAATCCAAAACGCAGCTATCTAACAGAACGGTTGTCAATGTGTGCACTCAACTTCCAGAGTTAAACCCGTGTGTGGATTCAGCAGTCTGCAAACATCTTCTCTGCAGAGTCCCAAACCAGGCGTTTTCAGCCCATTACCGGCATATGGAAGAAACAGCAGTAAGCACAGGGAAATATCTGCTTCTAAATCCAAAACGCAGCTATCTAACAGAACGGCTATCAATGTGTGCACTCAACTTCCAGAGTTAAACCCGTGTGTGGATTCAGCAGTCTGCAAACACTTTCTCTGCAGAGTCCCAAAACAGGCGTTTTCAGCCCATTACCGGCCTATGGAAGAAACAGCAGTAAGCACAGGGAAATATCTGCTTCTAAATCCAAAACGCAGCTATCTAACAGAACGGTTGTCAATGTGTGCACTCAACTTCCAGAGTTAAAGCCGAGTGTGGATTCAGCAGTCTGCAAACATCTTCTCTGCAGAGTCCCAAAACAGGCGTTTTCAGCCCATTACCGGCATATGGAAGAAACAGCAGTAAGCACAGGGAAATATCTGCTTCTAAATCCAAAACACAGCTATCAACCCGAACGGTTGTCAATGTGTGCACTCTACTTCCAGAGTTAAAGCCGTGTGTGGATTCAGCAGTCGGCAAGCATCTTCTCTGCAGAGTCCCAAACCAGGCGTTTTCAGCCCATTACCGGCATATGGAAGAAACAGCAGTAAGCACAGGGAAATATCTGCTTCTAAATCCAAAACGCAGCTATCTAACAGAACGGTTGTCAATGTGTGCATTCGACTTCCAGAGTTAAACCCGTGTGTGGATTCAGCAGTCTGCAAACATCTTCTCTGCAGAGTCCGAAAACAGGCGTTTTCAGCCCATTACCGGCATACGGAAGAAACAGCAGTAAGCCCAGGGAAATATCTGCTTCTAAATCCAAAACGCAGCTATCTAACAGAACGGTTGTCAATGTGTGCACTCAACTTCCAGAGTTAAACCCGTATGTGGATTCAGCAGTCTGCAAACACTTTCTCTGCAGAGTCCCAAAACAGGCGTTTTCAGCCCATTACCGGCCTATGTAAGAAACAGCAGTAAGCCCAGGGAAATATCTGCTTCTAAATCCAAAACGCAGCTATCTAACAGAACGGTTGTCAATGTGTGCACTCAACTTCCAGAGTTAAACCCGAGTGTGGATTCAGCAGTCTGCAAACACTTTCTCTGCAGAGTCCCAGAACAGGCGTTTTCACCCATTACCGGCATATGGAAGAAACAGCAGTAAGCACAGGGAAATATCTGCTTCTAAATCCAAAACGCAGCTATCTAACAGAACGGTTGTCAATGTGTGCACTCAGCTTCCAGAGTTAAACCCGTGTGTGGATTCAGCAGTCTGCAAACACTTTCTCTGCAGAGTCCCAAAACAGGCGTTTTCAGCCCTTTACCGGCATATGGAAGAATCAGCAGTAAGCACAGGGAAATATCTGCTTCTAAATCCAAAACGCAGCTATCTAACAGAACGGTTGTCAATGTGTGCACTCAACTTCCAGAGTTAAACCCGTGTGTGGATTCAGCAGTCTGCAAACACTTTCTCTGCAGAGTCCCAAAAGAGGCGTTTTCAGCCCATTACCGGCATATGGAAGAAACAGCAGTCAGCACAGGGAAATATCTGCTTCTAATTCCAAAACGCAGCTATCTAACAGAACGGGTGTCAATGTGTGCACTCAACTTCCAGAGTTAAACCCGTGTGTGGATTCAGCAGTCTGCAAACACTTTCTCTGCAGAGTCCCAAAACAGGCGTTTTCAGCCCATTACCGGCATATGGAAGAAACAGCAGTAAGCACAGGGAAATATCTGCTTCTAAATCCAAAACGCAGCTATCTAACAGAACGGTTGTAAATGTGTGCACTCAACTTCCAGAGTTAAACCCGTGTGTGGATTCAGCAGTCTGCAAACACTTTCTCTGCAGAGTCCCAAAACAGGCGTTTTCAGCCCATTACCGGCATATGGAAGAAACAGCAGTAAGCACAGGGAAATATCTGCTTCTAAATCCAAAACGCAGCTATCTAACAGAACGGTTGTCAATGTGTGCACTCAACTTCCAGAGTTAAACCCGTGTGTGGATTCAGCAGTCTGCAAACATCTTCTCTGCAGAGTCCCAAACCAGGCGTTTTCAGCCCATTACCGGCATATGGAAGAAACAGCAGTAAGCACAGGGAAATATCTGCTTCTAAATCCAAAACGCAGCTATCTAACAGAACGGCTATCAATGTGTGCACTCAACTTCCAGAGTTAAACCCGTGTGTGGATTCAGCAGTCTGCAAACACTTTCTCTGCAGAGTCCCAAAACAGGCGTTTTCAGCCCATTACCGGCCTATGGAAGAAACAGCAGTAAGCACAGGGAAATATCTGCTTCTAAATCCAAAACGCAGCTATCTAACAGAACGGTTGTCAATGTGTGCACTCAACTTCCAGAGTTAAAGCCGAGTGTGGATTCAGCAGTCTGCAAACATCTTCTCTGCAGAGTCCCAAAACAGGCGTTTTCAGCCCATTACCGGCATATGGAAGAAACAGCAGTAAGCACAGGGAAATATCTGCTTCTAAATCCAAAACACAGCTATCTAACAGAACGGTTGTCAATATGTGCACTCAACTTCCAGAGTTAAACCCGTGTGTGGATTCAGCAGTCTGCAAACTCTTTCTCTGCAGAGTCCCAAAACAGGCGTTTTCAGCCCTTTACCGGCATATGGAAGAAACAGCAATAAGCACAGGGAAATATCTGCTTCTAAATCCAAAACGCAGCTATCTAAAGAATGGTTGTCAATGTGTGCACTCAACTTCCAGAGTTAAACCCGTGTGTGGATTCAGCAGTCTGCAAACATCTTCTCTGCAGAGTCCCAAACCAGGCGTTTTCAGCCCATTACCGGCATATGGAAGAAACAGCAGTAAGCACAGGGAAATATCTGCTTCTAAATCCAAAACGCAGCTATCTAACAGAACGGCTGTCAATGTGTGCACTCAACTTCCAGAGTTAAACCCGTGTGTGGATTCAGCAGTCTGCAAACACTTTCTCTGCAGAGTCCCAAAACAGGCGTTTTCAGCCCATTTCCGGCCTTTGGAAGAAACAGCAGTAAGCACAGGGAAATATCTGCTTCTAAATCCAAAACACAGCTATCTAACAGAACGGTTGTCAATGTGTGCACTCAACTTCCAGAGTTAAAGCCGTGTGTGGATTCAGCAGTCTGCAACCATCTTCTCTGCAGAGTCCCAAACCAGGCGTTTTCAGCCCATTACCGGCATATGGAAGAAACAGCAGTAAGCACAGGGAAATATCTGCTTCTAAATCCAAAACGCAGCTATCTAACCGAACGGTTGTCAATGTGTGCACTCAACTTCCAGAGTTAAACCCGTGTGTGGATTCAGCAGTCTGCAAACACTTTCTCTGCAGAGTCCCAAAACAGGCGTTTTCAGCCCATTACCGGCATATGGAAGAAACAGCAGTAAGCACAGGGAAATATCTGCTTCTAAATCCAAAACGCAGCTATCTACCAGAACGGTTGTCAATGTGTGCACTCAACTTCCAGAGTTAATCCCGTGTGTGGATTCAGCAGTCTGCAAACACTTTCTCTGCAGAGTCCCAAAACAGGCGTTTTCAGCCCATTACCGGCCTATGTAAGAAACAGCAGTAAGCCCAGGGAAATATCTGCTTCTAAATCCAAAACGCAGCTATCTAACAGAACGGTTGTCAATGTGTGCACTCAACTTCCAGAGTTAAACCCGAGTGTGGATTCAGCAGTCTGCAAACACTTTCTCTGCAGAGTCCCAGAACAGGCGTTTTCAGCCCATTACCGGCATATGGAAGAAACAGCAGTAAGCACAGGGAAATATCTGCTTCTAAATCCAAAACGCAGCTATCTAACAGAACGGTTGTCAATGTGTGCACTCAACTTCCAGACTTAAAACCGTGTGTGGATTCAGCAGTCTGCAAACACTTTCTCTGCAGAGTCCCAAAACAGGCGTTTTCAGCCCTTTACCGGCATATGGAAGAAACAGCAGTAAGCACAGGGAAATATCTGCTTCTAAATCCAAAACGCAGCTATCTAACAGAACGGTTGTCAATGTGTGCACTCAACTTCCAGAGTTAAACCCGTGTGTGGATTCAGCAGTCTGCAAACACTTTCTCTGCAGAGTCCCAAAACAGGCGTTTTCAGCCCATTTCCGGCATATGGAAGAAACAGCAGTCAGCACAGGGAAATATCTGCTTCTAAATCCAAAACGCAGCTATCTAACAGAACGGTTGTCAATGTGTGCACTCAACTTCCAGAGTTAAACCCGTGTGTGGATTCAGCAGTCTGCAAACACTTTCTCTGCAGAGTCCCAAAACAGGCGTTTTCAGCCCATTACCGGCATATGGAAGAATCAGCAGTAAGCACAGGGAAATATCTGCTTCTAAATCCAAAACGCAGCTATCTAACAGAACGGTTGTCAATGTGTGCACTCAACTTCCAGAGTTAAACCCGTGTGTGGATTCAGCAGTCTGCAAACACTTTCTCTGCAGAGTCCCAAAACAGGCGTTTTCAGCCCATTACCGGCATATGGAAGAAACAGCAGTAAGCACAGGGAAATATCTGCTTCTAAATCCAAAACGCAGCTATCTAACAGAACGGTTGTCAATGTGTGCACTCAACTTCCAGAGTTAAACCCGTGTGTGGATTCAGCAGTCTGCAAACACTTTCTCTGCAGAGTCCCAAAACAGGCGTTTTCAGCCCATTACCGGCCTATGGAAGAAACAGCAGTAAGCACAGGGAAATATCTGCTTCTAAATCCAAAACGCAGCTATCTAACAGAACGGTTGTCAATGTGTGCACTCAACTTCCAGAGTTAAAGCCGAGTGTGGATTCAGCAGTCTGCAAACATCTTCTCTACAGAGTCCCAAAACAGGTGTTTTCAGCCGATTACCGGCATATGGAAGAAACAGCAGTAAGCACAGGGAAATATCTGCTTCTAAATCCAAAACACAGCTATCTAACAGAACGGTTGTCAATATGTGCACTCAACTTCCAGAGATAAACCCGTGTGTGGATTCAGCAGTCTGCAAACTCTTTCTCTGCAGAGTCCCAAAACAGGCGTTTTCAGCCCTTTACCGGCATATGGAAGAAACAGCAATAAGCACAGGGAAATATCTGCTTCTAAATCCAAAACGCAGCTATCTAAAGAATGGTTGTCAATGTGTGCACTCAACTTCCAGAGTTAAACCCGTGTGTGGATTCAGCAGTCTGCAAACATCTTCTCTGCAGAGTCCCAAACCAGGCGTTTTCAGCCCATTACCGGCATATGGAAGAAACAGCAGTAAGCACAGGGAAATATCTGCTTCTAAATCCAAAACGCAGCTATCTAACAGAACGGCTGTCAATGTGTGCACTCAACTTCCAGAGTTAAACCCGTGTGTGGATTCAGCAGTCTGCAAACACTTTCTCTGCAGAGTCCCAAAACAGGCGTTTTCAGCCCATTTCCGGCCTATGGAAGAAACAGCAGTAAGCACAGGGAAATATCTGCTTCTAAATCCAAAACGCAGCTATCTAACAGAACGGTTGTAAATGTGTGCACTCAACTTCCAGAGTTAAAGCCGTGTGTGGATTCAGCAGTCTGCAACCATCTTCTCTGCAGAGTCCCAAACCAGGCGTTTTCAGCCCATTACCGGCATATGGAAGAAACAGCAGTAAGCACAGGGAAATATCTGCTTCTAAATCCAAAACGCAGCTATCTAACCGAACGGTTGTCAATGTGTGCACTCAACTTCCAGAGTTAAACCCGTGTGTGGAATCAGCAGTCTGCAAACACTTTCTCTGCAGAGTCCCAAAACAGGCGTTTTCAGCCCATTACTGGCATATGGAAGAAACAGCAGTAAGCACAGGGAAATATCTGCTTCTAAATCCAAAACGCAGCTATCTACCAGAACGGTTGTCAATGTGTGCACTCAACTTCCAGAGTTAAACCCGAGTGTGGATTCAGCAGTCTGCAAACACTTTCTCTGCAGAGTCCCAGAACAGGCGTTTTAAGCCCATTACCGGCATATGGAAGAAACAGCAGTAAGCACAGGGAAATATCTGCTTCTAAATCCAAAACGCAGCTATCTAACAGAACGGTTGTCAATGTGTGCACTCAACTTCCAGACTTAAACCCGTGTGTGGATTCAGCAGTCTGCAAACACTTTCTCTGCAGAGTCCCAAAACAGGCGTTTTCAGCCCTTTACCGGCATATGGAAGAATCAGCAGTAAGCACAGGGAAATATCTGCTTCTAAATCCAAAACGCAGCTATCTAACAGAACGGTTGTCAATGTGTGCACTCAACTTCCAGAGTTAAACCCGTGTGTGGATTCAGCAGTCTGCAAACACTTTCTCTGCAGAGTCCCAAAACAGGCGTTTTCAGCCCATTTCCGGCATATGGAAGAAACAGCAGTCAGCACAGGGAAATATCTGCTTCTAAATCCAAAACGCAGCTATCTAACAGAACGGTTGTCAATGTGTGCACTCAACTTCCAGATTTAAACCCGTGTGTGGATTCAGCAGTCTGCAAACACTTTCTCTGCAGAGTCCCAAAACAGGCGTTTTCAGCCCATTACCGGCATATGGAAGAATCAGCAGTAAGCACAGGGAAATATCTGCTTCTAAATCCAAAACGCAGCTATCTAACAGAACGGTTGTCAATGTGTGCACTCAACTTCCAGAGTTAAACCCGTGTGTGGATTCAGCAGTCTGCAAACACTTTCTGTGCAGAGTCCCAAAACAGGCGTTTTCAGCCCATTACCGGCATATGGAAGAAACAGCAGTCAGCACAGGGAAATATCTGCTTCTAAATCCAAAACGCAGCTATCTAACAGAACGGTTGTCAATGTGTGCACTCAACTTCCAGAGTTAAACCCGTGTGTGGATTCAGCAGTCTGCAAACACTTTCTCTGCAGAGTCCCAAAACAGGCGTTTTCAGCCCATTACCGGCATATGGAAGAAACAGCAGTAAGCACAGGGAAATATCTGCTTCTAAATCCAAAACGCAGCTATCTAACAGAACGGTTGTCAATGTGTGCACTCAACTTCCAGAGTTAAACCCGTGTGTGGATTCAGCAGTCTGCAAACACTTTCTCTGCAGAGTCCCAAAACAGGCGTTTTCAGCCCATTACCGGCATATGGAAGAAACAGCAGTAAGCCCAGGGAAATATCTGCTTCTAAATCCAAAACGCAGCTATCTAACAGAACGGTTGTCAATGTGTGCACTCAACTTCCAGAGTTAAACCCGTGTGTGGATTCAGCAGTCTGCAAACACTTTCTCTGCAGAGTCCCAAAACAGGCGTTTTCAGCCCATTACCGGCATATGGAAGAAACAGCAGTAAGCACAGGGAAATATCTGCTTCTAAATCCAAAACGCAGCTATCTAACAGAACGGTTGTCAATGTGTGCACTCAACTTCCAGACTTAAACCCGTGTGTGGATTCAGCAGTCTGCAAACACTTTCTCTGCAGAGTCCCAAAACAGGCGTTTTCAGCCCATTACCGGCATATGGAAGAAACAGCAGTAAGCACAGGGAAATATCTGCTTCTAAATCCAAAACGCAGCTATCTAACAGAACGGTTGTCAATGTGTGCACTCAACTTCCAGAGTTAAACCTGTGTGTGGATTCAGCAGTCTGCAAACACTTTCTCTGCAGAGTCCCAAAACAGGCGTTTTCAGCCCATTACCGGCATATGGAAGAAACAGCAGTAAGCACAGGGAAATATCTGCTTCTAAATCCAAAACGCAGCTATCTAACAGAACGGCTGTCAATGTGTGCACTCAACTTCCAGAGTTAAACCCGTGTGTGGATTCAGCAGTCTGCAAACACTTTCTCTGCAGAGTCCCAAAACAGGCGTTTTCAGCCCATTTCCGGCCTATGGAAGAAACAGCAGTAAGCACAGGGAAATATCTGCTTCTAAATCCAAAACGCAGCTATCTAACAGAACGGTTGTAAATGTGTGCACTCAACTTCCAGAGTTAAAGCCGTGTGTGGATTCAGCAGTCTGCAACCATCTTCTCTGCAGAGTCCCAAACCAGGCGTTTTCAGCCCATTACCGGCATATGGAAGAAACAGCAGTAAGCACAGGGAAATATCTGCTTCTAAATCCAAAACGCAGCTATCTAACCGAACGGTTGTCAATGTGTGCACTCAACTTCCAGAGTTAAACCCGTGTGTGGAATCAGCAGTCTGCAAACACTTTCTCTGCAGAGTCCCAAAACAGGCGTTTTCAGCCCATTACTGGCATATGGAAGAAACAGCAGTAAGCACAGGGAAATATCTGCTTCTAAATCCAAAACGCAGCTATCTACCAGAACGGTTGTCAATGTGTGCACTCAACTTCCAGAGTTAAACCCGTGTGTGGATTCAGCAGTCTGCAAACACTTTCTCTGCAGAGTCCCAAAACAGGCGTTTTCAGCCCATTACCGGCCTATGTAAGAAACAGCAGTAAGCCCAGGGAAATATCTGCTTCTAAATCCAAAACGCAGCTATCTAACAGAACGGTTGTCAATGTGTGCACTCAACTTCCAGAGTTAAACCCGAGTGTGGATTCAGCAGTCTGCAAACACTTTCTCTGCAGAGTCCCAGAACAGGCGTTTTAAGCCCATTACCGGCATATGGAAGAAACAGCAGTAAGCACAGGGAAATATCTGCTTCTAAATCCAAAACGCAGCTATCTAACAGAACGGTTGTCAATGTGTGCACTCAACTTCCAGACTTAAACCCGTGTGTGGATTCAGCAGTCTGCAAACACTTTCTCTGCAGAGTCCCAAAACAGGCGTTTTCAGCCCTTTACCGGCATATGGAAGAATCAGCAGTAAGCACAGGGAAATATCTGCTTCTAAATCCAAAACGCAGCTATCTAACAGAACGGTTGTCAATGTGTGCACTCAACTTCCAGAGTTAAACCCGTGTGTGGATTCAGCAGTCTGCAAACACTTTCTCTGCAGAGTCCCAAAACAGGCGTTTTCAGCCCATTTCCGGCATATGGAAGAAACAGCAGTCAGCACAGGGAAATATCTGCTTCTAAATCCAAAACGCAGCTATCTAACAGAACGGTTGTCAATGTGTGCACTCAACTTCCAGATTTAAACCCGTGTGTGGATTCAGCAGTCTGCAAACACTTTCTCTGCAGAGTCCCAAAACAGGCGTTTTCAGCCCATTACCGGCATATGGAAGAATCAGCAGTAAGCACAGGGAAATATCTGCTTCTAAATCCAAAACGCAGCTATCTAACAGAACGGTTGTCAATGTGTGCACTCAACTTCCAGAGTTAAACCCGTGTGTGGATTCAGCAGTCTGCAAACACTTTCTGTGCAGAGTCCCAAAACAGGCGTTTTCAGCCCATTACCGGCATATGGAAGAAACAGCAGTCAGCACAGGGAAATATCTGCTTCTAAATCCAAAACGCAGCTATCTAACAGAACGGTTGTCAATGTGTGCACTCAACTTCCAGAGTTAAACCCGTGTGTGGATTCAGCAGTCTGCAAACACTTTCTCTGCAGAGTCCCAAAACAGGCGTTTTCAGCCCATTACCAGCATATGGAAGAAACAGCAGTAAGCACAGGGAAATATCTGCTTCTAAATCCAAAACGCAGCTATCTAACAGAACGGTTGTCAATGTGTGCACTCAACTTCCAGAGTTAAACCCGTGTGTGGATTCAGCAGTCTGCAAACACTTTCTCTGCAGAGTCCCAAAACAGGCGTTTTCAGCCCATTACCGGCATATGGAAGAAACAGCAGTAAGCCCAGGGAAATATCTGCTTCTAAATCCAAAACGCAGCTATCTAACAGAACGGTTGTCAATGTGTGCACTCAACTTCCAGAGTTAAACCCGTGTGTGGATTCAGCAGTCTGCAAACACTTTCTCTGCAGAGTCCCAAAACAGGCGTTTTCAGCCCATTACCGGCATATGGAAGAAACAGCAGTAAGCACAGGGAAATATCTGCTTCTAAATCCAAAACGCAGCTATCTAACAGAACGGTTGTCAATGTGTGCACTCCACTTCCAGACTTAAACCCGTGTGTGGATTCAGCAGTCTGCAAACACTTTCTCTGCAGAGTCCCAAAACAGGCGTTTTCAGCCCATTACCGGCATATGGAAGAAACAGCAGTAAGCACAGGGAAATATCTGCTTCTAAATCCAAAACGCAGCTATCTAACAGAACGGTTGTCAATGTGTGCACTCAACTTCCAGAGTTAAACCTGTGTGTGGATTCAGCAGTCTGCAAACACTTTCTCTGCAGAGTCCCAAAACAGGCGTTTTCAGCCCATTACCGGCATATGGAAGAAACAGCAGTAAGCACAGGGAAATATCTGCTTCTAAATCCAAAACGCAGCTATCTAACAGAACGGTTGTCAATGTGTGCACTCAACTTCCAGAGTTAAACCCGTGTGTGGATCTAGCAGTCTGCAAACACTTTCTCTGCAGAGTCACAAAACAGGCGTTTTCAGCCCATTACCGGCATATGGAAGAAACAGCAGTAAGCACAGGGAAATATCTGCTTCTAAATCCAAAACGCAGCTATCTAACAGAACGGTTGTAAATGTGTGCACTCAACTTCCAGAGTTAAACCCGTGTGTGGATTCAGCAGTCTGCAAACACTTTCTCTGCAGAGTCCCAAAACAGGCGTTTTCAGCCCATTACCGGCCTATGTAAGAATCAGCAGTAAGCCCAGGGAAATATCTGCTTCTAATTCCAAAACGCAGCTATCTAACAGAACGGTTGTCAATGTGTGCACTCAACTTCCAGAGTTAAACCCGAGTGTGGATTCAGCAGTCTGCAAACACTTTCTCTGCAGAGTCCCAGAACAGGCGTTTTCAGCCCATTACCGGCATATGGAAGAAACAGCAGTAAGCCCAGGGAAATATCTGCTTCTAAATCCAAAACGCAGCTATCTAACAGAACGGTTGTCAATGTGTGCACTCAACTTCCAGAGTTAAACCCGTGTGTGGATTCAGCAGTCTGCAAACACTTTCTCTGCAGAGTCCCAAAACAGGCGTTTTCAGCCCATTACCGGCATATGGAAGAAACAGCAGTAAGCACAGGGAAATATCTGCTTCTAAATCCAAAACGCAGCTATCTAACAGAACGGTTGTCAATGTGTGCACTCAACTTCCAGACTTAAACCCGTGTGTGGATTCAGCAGTCTGCAAACACTTTCTCTGCAGAGTCCCAAAACAGGCGTTTTCAGCCCATTACCGGCATATGGAAGAAACAGCAGTAAGCACAGGGAAATATCTGCTTCTAAATCCAAAACGCAGCTATCTAACAGAACGGTTGTCAATGTGTGCACTCAACTTCCAGAGTTAAACCTGTGTGTGGATTCAGCAGTCTGCAAACACTTTCTCTGCAGAGTCCCAAAACAGGCGTTTTCAGCCCATTACCGGCATATGGAAGAAACAGCAGTAAGCACAGGGAAATATCTGCTTCTAAATCCAAAACGCAGCTATCTAACAGAACGGCTGTCAATGTGTGCACTCAACTTCCAGAGTTAAACCCGTGTGTGGATTCAGCAGTCTGCAAACACTTTCTCTGCAGAGTCCCAAAACAGGCGTTTTCAGCCCATTTCCGGCCTATGGAAGAAACAGCAGTAAGCACAGGGAAATATCTGCTTCTAAATCCAAAACGCAGCTATCTAACAGAACGGTTGTAAATGTGTGCACTCAACTTCCAGAGTTAAAGCCGTGTGTGGATTCAGCAGTCTGCAACCATCTTCTCTGCAGAGTCCCAAACCAGGCGTTTTCAGCCCATTACCGGCATATGGAAGAAACAGCAGTAAGCACAGGGAAATATCTGCTTCTAAATCCAAAACGCAGCTATCTAACAGAACGGTTGTCAATGTGTGCACTCAACTTCCAGAGTTAAACCCGTGTGTGGATTCAGCAGTCTGCAAACACTTTCTCTGCAGAGTCCCAAAACAGGCGTTTTCAGCCCTTTACCGGCATATGGAAGAATCAGCAGTAAGCACAGGGAAATATCTGCTTCTAAATCCAAAACGCAGCTATCTAACAGAACGGTTGTCAATGTGTGCACTCAACTTCCAGAGTTAAACCCGTGTGTGGATTCAGCAGTCTGCAAACACTTTCTCTGCAGAGTCCCAAAACAGGCGTTTTCAGCCCATTACCGGCATATGGAAGAAACAGCAGTCAGCACAGGGAAATATCTGCTTCTAAATCCAAAACGCAGCTATCTAACAGAACGGGTGTCAATGTGTGCACTCAACTTCCAGAGTTAAACCCGTGTGTGGATTCAGCAGTCTGCAAACACTTTCTCTGCAGAGTCCCAAAACAGGCGTTTTCAGCCCATTACCGGCATATGGAAGAAACAGCAGTAAGCACAGGGAAATATCTGCTTCTAAATCCAAAACGCAGCTATCTAACAGAACGGTTGTCAATGTGTGCACTCAACTTCCAGAGTTAAACCCGTGTGTGGATTCAGCAGTCTGCAAACACTTTCTCTGCAGAGTCCCAAAACAGGCGTTTTCAGCCCATTACCGGCATATGGAAGAAACAGCAGTAAGCACAGGGAAATATCTGCTTCTAAATCCAAAACGCAGCTATCTAACAGAACGGTTGTCAATGTGTGCACTCAACTTCCAGAGTTAAACCCGTGTGTGGATTCAGCAGTCTGCAAACACTTTCTCTGCAGAGTCCCAAAACAGGCGTTTTCAGCCCATTACCGGCATATGGAAGAAACAGCAGTAAGCACAGGGAAATATCTGCTTCTAAATCCAAAACGCAGCTATCTAACAGAACGGTTGTAAATGTGTGCACTCAACTTCCAGAGTTAAACCCGTGTGTGGATTCAGCAGTCTGCAAACACTTTCTCTGCAGAGTCCCAAAACAGGCGTTTTCAGCCCATTACCGGCCTATGTAAGAAACAGCAGTAAGCCCAGGGAATTATCTGCTTCTAAATCCAAAACGCAGCTATCTAACAGAACGGTTGTCAATGTGTGCACTCAACTTCCAGAGTTAAACCCGAGTGTGGATTCAGCAGTCTGCAAACACTTTCTCTGCAGAGTCCCAGAACAGGCGTTTTCAGCCCATTACCGGCATATGGAAGAAACAGCAGTAAGCACAGGGAAATATCTGCTTCTAAATCCAAAACGCAGCTATCTAACAGAACGGTTGTCAATGTGTGCACTCAACTTCCAGAGTTAAACCCGTGTGTGGATTCAGCAGTCTGCAAACACTTTCTCTGCAGAGTCCCAAAACAGGCGTTTTCAGCCCATTACCGGCCTATGGAAGAAACAGCAGTAAGCACAGGGAAATATCTGCTTCTAAATCCAAAACGCAGCTATCTAACAGAACGGTTGTCAATGTGTGCACTCAACTTCCAGAGTTAAACCCGTGTGTGGATTCAGCAGTCTGCAAACACATTCTCTGCAGAGTCCCAAAACAGGCGTTTTCAGCCCATTACCGGCATATGGAAGAAACAGCAGTCAGCACAGTGAAATATCTGCTTCTAAATCCAAAACGCAGCTATCTAACAGAACGGTTGTCAATGTGTGCACTCAACCTCCAGAGTTAAACCCGTGTGTGGATCTAGCAGTCTGCAAACACTTTCTCTGCAGAGTCACAAAACAGGCGTTTTCAGCCCATTACCGGCATATGGAAGAAACAGCAGTAAGCACAGGGAAATATCTGCTTCTAAATCCAAAACGCAGCTATCTAACAGAACGGTTGTCAATGTGTGCACTCAACTTCCAGAGTTAAAGCCGTGTGTGGATTCAGCAGTCTGAAACCATCTTCTCTGCAGAGTCCCAAACCAGGCGTTTTCAGCCCATTACCGGCATATGGAAGAAACAGCAGTAAGCACAGGGAAATATCTGCTTCTAAATCCAAAACGCAGCTATCTAACAGAACGGTTGTCAATGTGTGCACTCAACTTCCAGAGTTAAACCCGTGTGTGGATTCAGCAGTCTGCAAACACTTTCTCTGCAGAGTCCCAAAACAGGCGTTTTCAGCCCATTACCGGCATATGGAAGAAACAGCAGTAAGCACAGGGAAATATCTGCTTCTAAATCCAAAACGCAGCTATCTACCAGAACGGTTGTAAATGTGTGCACTCAACTTCCAGAGTTAAACCCGTGTGTGGATTCAGCAGTCTGCAAACACTTTCTCTGCAGAGTCCCAAAACAGGCGTTTTCAGCCCATTACCGGCCTATGTAAGAAACAGCAGTAAGCCCAGGGAAATATCTGCTTCTAAATCCAAAACGCAGCTATCTAACAGAACGGTTGTCAATGTGTGCACTCAACTTCCAGAGTTAAACCCGAGTGTGGATTCAGCAGTCTGCAAACACTTTCTCTGCAGAGTCCCAGAACAGGCGTTTTCAGCCCATTACCGGCATATGGAAGAAACAGCAGTCAGCACAGGGAAATATCTGCTTTTAAATCTAAAACGCAGCTATCTAACAGAACGGTTGTCAATGTGTGCACTCAACTTCCAGACTTAAACCCGTGTGTGGATTCAGCAGTCTGCAAACACTTTCTCTGCAGAGTCCCAAAACAGGCGTTTTCAGCCCTTTACCGGCATATGGAAGAATCAGCAGTAAGCACAGGGAAATATCTGCTTCTAAATCCAAAACGCAGCTATCTAACAGAACGGTTGTCAATGTGTGCACTCAACTTCCAGAGTTAAACCCGTGTGTGGATTCAGCAGTCTGCAAACACTTTCTCTGCAGAGTCCCAAAACAGGCGTTTTCAGCCCATTACCGGCATATGGAAGAAACAGCAGTCAGCACAGGGAAATATCTGCTTCTAAATCCAAAACGCAGCTATCTAACAGAACGGTTGTCAATGTGTGCACTCAACTTCCAGAGTTAAACCCGTGTGTGGATTCAGCAGTCTGCAAACACTTTCTCTGCAGAGTCCCAAAACAGGCGTTTTCAGCCCATTACCGGCATATGGAAGAAACAGCAGTAAGCACAGGGAAATATCTGCTTCTAAATCCAAAACGCAGCTATCTAACAGAACGGTTGTCAATGTGTGCACTCAACTTCCAGAGTTAAACCCATGTGTGGATTCAGCAGTCTGCAAACTCTTTCTCTGCAGAGTCCCAAAACAGGCGTTTTCAGCCCTTTACCGGCATATGGAAGAAACAGCAGTAAGCACAGGGAAATATCTGCTTCTAAATCCAAAACGCAGCTATCTAACAGAACGGTTGTCAATGTGTGCACTCAACTTCCAGAGTTAAAGCCGTGTGTGGATTCAGCAGTCTGCAACCACCTTCTCTGCAGAGTCCCAAACCAGGCGTTTTCAGCCCATTACCGGCATATTGAAGAAACAGCAGTAAGCACAGGGAAATATCTGCTTCTAAATCCAAAACGCAGCTATCTAACCGAACGGTTGTCAATGTGTGCACTCAACTTCCAGAATTAAACCCGTGTGTGGATTCAGCAGTCTGCAAACACTTTCTCTGCAGAGTCCCAAAACAGGCGTTTTCAGCCCATTACCGGCATATGGAAGAAACAGCAGTAAGCACAGGGAAATATCTGCTTCTAAATCCAAAACGCAGCTATCTAACAGAACGGTTGTAAATGTGTGCACTCAACTTCCAGAGTTAAACCCGTGTGTGGATTCAGCAGTCTGCAAACACTTTCTCTGCAGAGTCCCAAAACAGGCGTTTTCAGCCCATTACCGGCCTATGTATGAAACAACAGTAAGCCCAGGGAAATATCTGATTCTAAATCCAAAACGCAGCTATCTAACAGAACGGTTGTCAATGTGTGCACTCAACTTCCAGAGTTAAACCCGAGTGTGGATTCAGCAGTCTGCAAACACTTTCTCTGCAGAGTCCCAGAACAGGCGTTTTCAGCCCATTACCGGCATATGGAAGAAACAGCAGTAAGCACAGGGAAATATCTGCTTCTAAATCCAAAACGCAGCTATCTAACAGAACGGTTGTCAATGTGTGCACTCAACTTCCAGAGTTAAACCCGTGTGTGGATTCAGCAGTCTGCAAACACTTTCTCTGCAGAGTCCCAAAACAGGCGTTTTCAGCCCTTTACCGGCATATGGAAGAATCAGCAGTAAGCACAGTGAAATATCTGCTTCTAAATCCAAAACGCAGCTATCTAACAGAACGGTTGTCAATGTGTGCACTCAACTTCCAGAGTTAAACCCGTGTGTGGATTCAGCAGTCTGCAAACACTTTCTCTGCAGCGTCCCAAAACAGGCGTTTTCAGCCCATTACCGGCATATGGAAGAAACAGCAGTAAGCACAGGGAAATATCTGCTTCTAAATCCAAAACGCAGCTATCTAACAGAGCGGTTGTCAATGTGTGCACTCAACTTCCAGAGTTAAACCCGTGTGTCGATTCAGCAGTCTGCAAACACTTTCTCTGCAGAGTCCCAAAACAGGCGTTTTCAGCCCATTACCGGCCTATGGAAGAAACAGCAGTAAGCACAGGGAAATATCTGCTTCTAAATCCAAAACGCAGCTATCTAACAGAACGGTTGTCAATGTGTGCACTCAACTTCCAGAGTTAAACCCGTGTGTGGATTCAGCAGTCTGCAAACACTTTCTCTGCAGAGTCCCAAAACAGGCGTTTTCAGCCCATTACCGGCATATGGAAGAAACAGCAGTAAGCACAGGGAAATATCTGCTTCTAAATCCAAAACGCAGCTATCTAACAGAACGGTTGTCAATGTGTGCACTCAACTTCCAGAGTCAAACCCGTGTGTGGATTCAGCAGTCTGCAAACACTTTCTCTGCAGAGTCCCAAAACAGGCGTTTTCAGCCCATTACCGGCATATGGAAGAAACAGCAGTCAGCACAGGGAAATATCTGCTTCTAAATCCAAAACGCAGCTATCTAACAGAACGGTTGTCAATGTGTGCACTCAACTTCCAGAGTTAAACCCGTGTGTGGATCTAGCAGTCTGCAAACACTTTCTCTGCAGAGTCACAAAACAGGCGTTTTCAGCCCATTACCGGCATATGGAAGAAACAGCAGTAAGCACAGGGAAATATCTGCTTCTAAATCCAAAACGCAGCTATCTAACAGAACGGTTGTAAATGTGTGCACTCAACTTCCAGAGTTAAACCCGTGTGTGGATTCAGCAGTCTGCAAACACTTTCTCTGCAGAGTTCCAAAACAGGCGTTTTCAGCCCATTACCGGCCTATGTAAGAAACAGCAGTAAGCCCAGGGAAATATCTGCTTCTAAATCCAAAACGCAGCTATCTAACAGAACGGTTGTCAATGTGTGCACTCAACTTCCAGAGTTAAACCCGAGTGTGGATTCAGCAGTCTGCAAACACTTACTCTGCAGAGTCCCAGAACAGGCGTTTTCAGCCCATTACCGGCATATGGAAGAAACAGCAGTAAGCCCAGGGAAATATCTGCTTCTAAATCCAAAACGCAGCTATCTAACAGAACGGTTGTCAATGTGTGCACTCAACTTCCAGAGTTAAACCCGTGTGTGGATTCAGCAGTCTGCAAACACTTTCTCTGCATAGTCCCAAAACAGGCGTTTTCAGCCCTTTACCGGCATATGGAAGAATCAGCAGTAAGCACAGGGAAATATCTGTTCTAAATCCAAAACGCAGCTATCTAACAGAACGGTTGTCAATGTGTGCACTCCCTTCCAGAGTTAAACCCGTGTGTGGATTCAGCAGTCTGCAAACACTTTCTCTGCAGAGTCCCAAAACAGGCGTTTTCAGCCCATTACCGGCATATGGAAGAAACAGCAGTCAGCACAGGGAAATATCTGCTTCTAAATCCAAAACGCAGCTATCTAACAGAACGGGTGTCAATGTGTGCACTCAACTTCCAGAGTTAAAGCCGTGTGTGGATTCAGCAGTCTGCAAACACTTTCTCTGCAGAGTCCCAAAACAGGCGTTTTCAGCCCATTACCGGCATATGGAAGAAACAGCAGTAAGCACAGGGAAATATCTGCTTCTAAATCCAAAACGCAGCTATCTAACAGAACGGTTGTCAATGTGTGCACTCAACTTCCAGAGTTAAACCCGTGTGTGGATTCAGCAGTCTGCAAACACTTTCTCTGCAGAGTCCCAAAACAGGCGTTTTCAGCCCATTACCGGCATATGGAAGAAACAGCAGTAAGCACAGGGAAATATCTGCTTCTAAATCCAAAACGCAGCTATCTACCCGAACGGTTGTCAATGTGTGCACTCTACTTCCAGAGTTAAACCCATGTGTGGATTCAGCAGTCTGCAAACACTTTCTCTGCAGAGTCCCAAAACAGGCGTTTTCAGCCCATTACCGGCATATGGAAGAAACAGCAGTAAGCCCAGGGAAATATCTGCTTCTAAATCCAAAACGCAGCTATCTAACAGAACGGTTGTCAATGTGTGCACTCAACTTCCAGAGTTAAACCCGTGTGTGGATTCAGCAGTCTGCAAACACTTTCTCTGCAGAGTCCCAAAACAGGCGTTTTCAGCCCTTTACCGGCATATGGAAGAATCAGCAGTAAGCACAGGGAAATATCTGCTTCTAAATCCAAAACGCAGCTATCTAACAGAACGGTTGTCAATGTGTGCACTCAACTTCCAGAGTTAAACCCGTGTGTGGATTCAGCAGTCTGCAAACACTTTCTCTGCAGAGTCCCAAAACAGGCGTTTTCAGCCCATTACCGGCATATGGAAGAAACAGCAGTCAGCACAGGGAAATATCTGCTTCTAAATCCAAAACGCAGCTATCTAACAGAACGGGTGTCAATGTGTGCACTCAACTTCCAGAGTTAAACCCGTGTGTGGATTCAGCAGTCTGCAAACACTTTCTCTGCAGAGTCCCAAAACAGGCGTTTTCAGCCCATTACCGGCATATGGAAGAAACAGCAGTAAGCACAGGGAAATATCTGCTTCTAAATCCAAAACGCAGCTATCTAACAGAACGGTTGTCAATGTGTGCACTCAACTTCCAGAGTTAAACCCGTGTGTGGATTCAGCAGTCTGCAAACACTTTCTCTGCAGAGTCCCAAAACAGGCGTTTTCAGCCCATTACCGGCATATGGAAGAAACAGCAGTAAGCACAGGGAAATATCTGCTTCTAAATCCAAAACGCAGCTATCTACCCGAACGGTTGTCAATGTGTGCACTCAACTTCCAGAGTTAAACCCGTGTGTGGATTCAGCAGTCTGCAAACACTTTCTCTGCAGAGTCCCAAAACAGGCGTTTTCAGCCCATTACCGGCATATGGAAGAAACAGCAGTAAGCACAGGGAAATATCTGCTTCTAAATCCAAAACGCAGCTATCTAACAGAACGGTTGTCAATGTGTGCACTCAACTTCCAGAGTTAAACCCGTGTGTGGATTCAGCAGTCTGCAAACACTTTCTCTGCAGAGTCCCAAAACAGGCGTTTTCAGCCCATTACCGGCCTATGTAAGAAACAGCAGTAAGCCCAGGGAAATATCTGCTTCTAAATCCAAAACGCAGCTATCTAACAGAACGGTTGTCAATGTGTGCACTCAACTTCCAGAGTTAAACCCGTGTGTGGATTCAGCAGTCTGCAAACACTTTCTCTGCAGAGTCCCAAAACAGGCGTTTTCAGCCCATTACCGGCATTTGGAAGAAACAGCAGTAAGCACAGGGAAATATCTGCTTCTAAATCCAAAACGCAGCTATCTAACAGAACGGTTGTCATTGTGTGCACTCAACTTCCAGAGTTAAACCCGTGTGTGGATTCAGCAGTCTGCAAACACTTTCTCTGCAGAGTCCCAAAACAGGCGTTTTCAGCCCATTACCGGAATATGGAAGAAATAGCAGTAAGCACAGGGAAATATCTGCTTCTAAATCCAAAACGCAGCTATCTAACAGAACGGTTGTCAATGTGTGCACTCAACTTCCAGAGTTAAACCCGTGTGTGGATTCAGCAGTCTGCAAACACTTTCTCTGCAGAGTCCCAAAACAGGCGTTTTCAGCCCATTACCGGAATATGGAAGAAACAGCAGTAAGCACAGGGAAATATCTGCTTCTAAATCCAAAACGCAGCTATCTAACAGAACGGTTGTCAATGTGTGCACTCAACTTCCAGAGATAAACCCGTGTGTGGATTCAGTAGTCTGCAAACACTTTCTCTGCAGAGTCCCAAAACAGGCGTTTTCAGCCCATTACCGGCCTATGGAAGAAACAGCAGTAAGCACAGGGAAATATCTGCTTCTAAATCCAAAACGCAGCTATCTAACAGAACGGTTGTCAATGTGTGCACTCAACTTCCAGAGTTAAACCCGTGTGTGGATTCAGCAGTCTGCAAACACTTTCTCTGCAGAGTCCCAAGACAGGCGTTTTCAGCCCATTACCGGCATTTGGAAGAAACAGCAGTAAGCACAGGGAAATATCTGCTTCTAAATCCAAAACGCAGCTATCTAACAGAATGGTTGTCAATGTGTGCACTCAACTTCCAGAGTTAAACCCGTGTGTGGATTCAGCAGTCTGCAAACACTTTCTCTGCAGAGTCCCAAAACAGGCGTTTTCAGCCGATTACCGGCATATGGTAGAAACAGCACTAAGCACAGGGAAATATCTGCTTCTAAATCCAAAACGCAGCTATCTAACAGAACGGTTGTCAATGTGTGCACTCAACTTCCAGAGTTAAACCCGGGTGTGGATTCAGCAGTCTGCAAACACTTTCTCTGCAGAGTCCCAAAACAGGCGTGTTCAGCCCATTACCGGCATATGGAAGAAACAGCAGTAAGCATAGGGAAATAACTGCTTCTAAATCCAAAACGCAGCTATCTAACAGAACGGTTGTCAATGTGTGCACTCAACTTCCAGAGTTAAACCCGTGTGTGGATTCAGCAGTCTGCAAACACTTTCTCTGCAGAGTCCCAAAACAAGCGTTTTCAGCCCATTACCGGCATATGGAAGAAACAGCAGTAAGCACAGGGAAATATCTGCTTCTAAATCCAAAACGCAGCTATCTAACAGAACGATTGTCAATGTGTGCACTCAACTTCCAGAGTTAAACCCGTGTGTGGATTCAGCAGTCTGCAAACACTTTCTCTGCAGAGTCCCAAAACAGGCGTTTTCAGCCCCTTACCGGCATATGGAAGAAACAGCAGTAAGCACAGGGAAATATCTGCTTCTAAATCCAAAACGCAGCTATCTAACAGAACGGTTGTCAATGTGTGCACTCAACTTCCAGAGTTAAACCCGTGTGTGGATTCATCAGTCTGCAAACACTTTCTCTGCAGAGTCCCAAAACAGGCGTTTTCAGCCCATTACCGGCATATGGAAGAAACAGCAGTAAGCACAGGGAAATATCTGCTTCTAAATCCAAAACCCAGCTATCTAACAGAACGGTTGTCAATGTGTGCACTCAACTTCCAGAGTTAAACCCGTGTGTGGATTCATCAGTCTGCAAACACTTTCTCTGCAGAGTCCCAAAACAGGCGTTTTCAGCCCATTACCGGCATATGGAAGAAACAGCAGTAAGCACAGGGAAATATCTGCTTCTAAATCCAAAACGCAGCTATCTAACAGAACGGTTGTCAATGTGTGCACTCAACTTCCAGAGTTAAACCCGTGTGTGGATTCAGCAGTCTGCAAACACTTTCTCTGCAGAGTCCCAAAACAGGCGTTTTCAGCCCATTACCGGCCTATGGAAGAAACAGCAGTAAGCACAGGGAAATATCTGCTTCTAAATCCAAAACGCAGCTATCTAACCGAACGGTTGTCAATGTGTGCACTCAACTTCCAGAGTTAAACCCGTGTGTGGATTCAGCAGTCTGCAAAAACTTTCTCTGCAGAGTCCCAAAACAGGCGTTTTCAGCCCATTACCGGCATATGGAAGAAACAGCAGTAAGCACAGGGAAATATCTGCTTCTAAATCCAAAACGCAGCTATCTAACAGAACGGTTGTAAATGTGTGCACTCAATTTCCAGAGTTAAACCCGAGTGTGGATTCATCAGTCTGCAAACACTTTCTCTGCAGAGTCCCAAAACAGGCGTTTTCAGCCCATTACCGGCATATGGAAGAAACAGCAGTAAGCACAGGGAAATATCTGCTTCTAAATCCAAAACGCAGCTATCTAACAGAACGGTTGTCAATGTGTGCACTCAACTTCCAGAGTTAAACACGTGTGTGGATTCAGCAGTCTGCAAACACTTTCTCTGCAGAGTCCCAAAACAGGCGTTTTCAGCCCATTACCGGCATATGGAAGAAACAGCAGTAAGCCCAGGGAAATATCTGCTTCTAAATCCAAAACGCAGCTATCTAACAGAACGGTTGTCAATGTGTGCACTCAACTTCCAGAGTTAAACCCGTGTGTGGATTCAGCAGTCTGCAAACATCTTCTCTGCAGAGTCCCAAACCAGGCGTTTTCAGCCCATTACCGACATATGGAAGAAACAGCAGTAAGCACAGGGAAATATCTGCTTCTAAATCCAAAACGCAGCTATCTAACATAACGCTTGTCAATGTGTGCACTCAACTTCCAGAGTTAAACCCGTGTGTGGATTCAGCAGTCTGCAAACACTTTCTCTGCAGAGTCCCAAAACAGGCGTTTTCAGCCCATTACCGGCCTATGGAAGAAACAGCAGTAAGCACAGGGAAATATCTGCTTCTAAATCCAAAACGCACCTATCTAACCGAACGGTTGTCAATGTGTGCACTCAACTTCCAGAGTTAAACCCGTGTGTGGATTCAGCAGTCTGCAAACACTTTCTCTGCAGAGTCCCAAAACAGGCGTTTTCAGCCCATTACCGGCATATGGAAGAAACAGCAGTCAGCACAGGGAATATCTGCTTCTAAATCCAAAACGCAGCTATCTAACAGAACGGTTGTCAATGTGTGCACTCAACTTCCAGAGTTAAACCCGTGTGTGGATCCAGCAGTCTGCAAACACTTTCTCTGCAGAGTCCCAAAACAGGCGTTTTCAGCCCATTACCGGCATATGGAAGAAACAGCAGTAAGCACAGGGAAATATCTGCTTCTAAATCCAAAACGCAGATATCTAACAGAACGGTTGTCAATGTGTGCACTCAATTTCCAGAGTTAAACCCGTGTGTGGATTCAGCAGTCTGCAAACATCTTCTCTGCAGAGTCCCAAAACAGGTGTTTTCAGCCCATTACCGGCATATGGAAGAAACAGCAGTAAGCACAGGGAAATATCTGCTTCTAAATCCAAAACGCAGCTATCTAACAGAACGGGTGTCAATGTGTGCACTCAACTTCCAGAGTTAAACCCGTGTGTGGATTCAGCAGTCTGCAAACACTTTCTCTGCAGAGTCCCAAAACAGGCGTTTTCAGCCCATTACCGGCATATGGAAGAAACAGCAGTAAGCACAGGGAAATATCTGCTTCTAAATCCAAAACGCAGCTATCTAACAGAACGGTTGTCAATGTGTGCACTCAACTTCCAGAGTTAAACCCGTGTGTGGATTCAGCAGTCTGCAAACACTTTCTCTGCAGAGTCCCAAAACAGGCGTTTTCAGCCCATTACCGGCATATGGAAGAAACAGCAGTAAGCACAGGGAAATATCTGCTTCTAAATCCAAAACGCAGCTATCTAACAGAACGGTTGTCAATGTGTGCACTCAACTTCCAGAGTTAAACCCGTGTGTGGATTCAGCAGTCTGCAAACACTTTCTCTGCAGAGTCCCAAAACAGGCGTTTTCAGCCCATTACCGGCATATGGAAGAAACAGCAGTAAGCACAGGGAAATATCTGCTTCTAAATCCAAAACGCAGCTATCTAACAGAACGGTTGTCAATGTGTGCACTCAACTTCCAGAGTTAAACCCGTGTGTGGATTCAGCAGTCTGCAAACACTTTCTCTGCAGAGTCCCAAAACAGGCGTTTTCAGCCCGTTACCGGCCTATGGAAGAAACAGCAGTAAGCACAGGGAAATATCTGCTTCTAAATCCAAAACGCAGCTATCTAACAGAACGGTTGTCAATGTGTGCACTCAACTTCCAGAGTTAAACCCGTGTGTGGATTCAGCAGTCTGCCAACACTTTCTCTGCAGAGTCCCAAAACAGGCGTTTTCAGCCCATTACCGGCATATGGAAGAAACAGCAGTTAGCACAGGGAAATATCTGCTTCTAAATCCAAAACGCAGCTATCTAACAGAACGGTTGTCAATGTGTGCACTCAACTTCCAGAGTTAAACCCGTGTGTGGATTCAGAAGTCTGCAAACACTTTCTCTGCAGAGTCCCAAAACAGGCGTTTTCAGCCCATTACCGGCATATGGAAGAAACAGCAGTAAGCACAGGGAAATATCTGCTTCTAAATCCAAAACGCAGCTATCTAACAGAACGGTTGTCAATGTGTGCACTCAACTTCCAGAGTTAAACCCGTGTGTGGATTCAGCAGTCTGCAAACACTTTCTCTGCAGAGTCCAAAAACAGGCGTTTTCAGCCCATTACCGGCATATGGAAGAAACAGCAGTAAGCACAGGGAAATATCTGCTTCTAAATCCAAAACACAGCTATCTAACAGAACGGTTGTCAATGTGTGCACTCAACTTCCAGAGTTAAACCCGTGTGTGGATTCAGCAGTCTGCAAACACTTTCTCTGCAGAGTCCCAAAACAGGCGTTTTCAGCCCATTACCGGCATATGGAAGAAACAGCAGTAAGCACAGGGAAATATCTGCTTCTAAATCCAAAACGCAGCTATCTAACAGAACGGTTGTCAATGTGTGCACTCAACTTCCAGAGTTAAACCCGTGTGTGGATCTAGCAGTCTGCAAACACTTTCTCTGCAGAGTCCCAAAACAGGCGTTTTCAGCCCATTACCGGCATATGGAAGAAACAGCAGTAAGCACAGGGAAATATCTGCTTCTAAATCCAAAACGCAGCTATCTAACAGAACGGTTGTCAATGTGTGCACTCAACTTCCAGAGTTAAACCCGTGTGTGGATTCAGCAGTCTGCAAAAACTTTCTCTGCAGAGTCCCAAAACAGGCGTTTTCAGCCCATTACCGGCCTATGGAAGAAACAGCAGTCAGCACAGGGAAATATCTGCTTCTAAATCCAAAACGCAGCTATCTAACAGAACGGGTGTCAATGTGTGCACTCAACTTCCAAAGTTAAACCCGTGTGTGGATTCAGCAGTCTGCAAACACTTTCTCTGCAGAGTCCCAAAACAGGCGTTTTCAGCCCATTACCGGCATATGGAAGAAACAGCAGTAAGCACAGGGAAATATCTGCTTCTAAATCCAAAACGCAACTATCTAACAGAACGGTTGTCAATGTGTGCACTCAACTTCCAGAGTTAAACCCGTGTGTGGATTCAGCAGTCTGCAAACACTTTCTCTGCGGAGTCCCAAAACAGGCGTTTTCAGCCCATTACCGGCATATGGAAGAAACAGCAGTAAGCACAGGGAAATATCTGCTTCTAAATCCAAAACGCAGCTATCTAACAGAACGGTTGTCGATGTGTGCACTCAACTTCCAGAGTTAAACCCGTGTGTGGATTCAGCAGTCTGCAAACACTTTCTCTGCAGAGTCCCAAAACAGGCGTTTTCAGCCTATTACCGGCATATGGAAGAAACAGCAGTAAGCACAGGGAAATATCTGCTTCTAAATCCAAAACGCAGCTATCTAACAGAAAGGTTGTCAATGTGTGCACTCAACTTCCAGAGTTAAACCCGTGTGTGGATTCAGCAGTCTGCAAACACTTTCTCTGCAGAGTCCCAAAACAGGCGTTTTCAGCCCATTACCGGCATATGGAAGAAACAGCTGTAAGCACAGGGAAATATCTGCTTCTATCCAAAACGCAGCTATCTAACAGAACGGTTGTCAATGTGTGCACTCAACTTCCAGAGTTAAACCCGTGTGTGGATTCATCATTCTGCAAACACTTTCTCTGCAGAGTCCCAAAACAGGCGTTTTCAGCCCTTTACCGGCCTATGGAAGAAACAGCAGGAAGCACAGGGAAATATCTGCTTCTAAATCCAAAACGCAGCTATCTAACCGAACGGTTGTCAATGTGTGCACTCAACTTCCAGAGTTAAACCCGTGTGTGGATTCAGCAGTCTGCCAACACTTTCTCTGCAGAGTCCCAAAACAGGCGTTTTCAGCCCATTACCGGCATATGGAAGAAACAGCAGTCAGCACAGGGAAATATCTGCTTCTAAATCCAAAACGCAGCTATCTAACAGAACGGTTGTCAATGTGTGCACTCAACTTCCAGAGTTAAACCCGTGTGTGGATTCAGCAGTCTGCAAACACTTTCTCTGCAGAGTCCCAAAACAGGCGTTTTCAGCCCATTACCGGCATATGGAAGAAACAGCAGTAAGCACAGGGAAATATCTGCTTCTAAATCCAAAACGCAGCTATCTAACAGAACGGTTGTCAATGTGTGCACTCAACTTCCAGAGTTAAACCCGTGTGTGGATCTAGCAGTCTGCAAACACTTTCTGCAGAGTCCCAAAACAGGCGTTTTCAGCCCATTTACCGGCATATGGAAGAAACAGCAGTAAGCACAGGGAAATATCTGCTTCTAAATCCAAAACGCAGCTATCTAACAGAACGGTTGTCAATGTGTGCACTCAACTTCCAGAGTTAAACCCGTGTGTGGATTCAGCAGTCTGCAAACACTTTCTCTGCAGAGTCCTAAAACAGGCGTTTTCAGCCCATTACCGGCATATGGAAGAAACAGCAGTAAGCACAGGGAAATATTTGCTTCTAAATCCAAAACGCAGCTATCTAACAGAACGGTTGTCAATGTGTGCACTCAACTTCCAGAATTAAACCCGTGTGTGGATTCAGCAGTCTGCAAACACTTTCTCTGCAGAGTCCCAAAACAGGCGTTTTCAGCCCATTACCGGCCTATGGAAGAAACAGCAGTCAGCACAGGGAAATATCTGCTTCTAAATCCAAAACGCAGCTATCTAACAGAACGGTTGTCAATGTGTGCACTCAACTTCCAGAGTTAAACCCGTGTGTGGATTCAGCAGTCTGCAAACACTTTCTCTGCAGAGTCCCAAAACAGGCGTTTTCAGCCCATTACCGGCATATGGAAGAAACAGCAGTAAGCACAGGGAAATATCTGCTTCTAAATCCAAAACGCAGCTATCTAACAGAACGGTTGTCAATGTGTGCACTCAACTTCCAGAGTTAAACCCGTGTGTGGATTCAGCAGTCTGCAAACACTTTCTCTGCAGAGTCCCAAAACAGGCGTTTTCAGCCCATTACCGGCATATGGAAGAAACAGCAGTAAGCACAGGGAAATATCTGCTTCTAAATCCAAAACGCAGCTATCTAACAGAACGGTTGTCAATGTGTGCACTCAACTTCCAGAGTTAAACCCGTGTGTGGATTCAGCAGTCTGCAAACACTTTCTCTGCAGAGTCCCAAAACAGGCGTTTTCAGCCCTTTACCCGGCCTATGGAAGAAACAGCAGGAAGCACAGGGAAATATCTGCTTCTAAATCCAAAACGCTGCTATCTAACAGAACGGTTGTCAATGTGTGCACTCAACTTCCAGAGTTAAACCCGTGTGTGGATTCAGCAGTCTGCCAACACTTTCTCTGCAGAGTCCCAAAACAGGCGTTTTCAGCCCATTACCGGCATATGGAAGAAACAGCAGTCAGCACAGGGAAATATCTGCTTCTAAATCCAAAACGCAGCTATCTAACAGAACGGTTGTCAATGTGTGCACTCAACTTCCAGAGTTAAACCCGTGTGTGGATTCAGCAGTCTGCAAACACTTTCTCTGCAGAGTCCCAAAACAGGCGTTTTCAGCCCATTACCGGCATATGGAAGAAACAGCAGTAAGCACAGGGAAATATCTGCTTCTAAATCCAAAACGCAGCTATCTAACAGAACGGTTGTCAATGTGTGCACTCAACTTCCAGAGTTAAACCCGTGTGTGGATCTAGCAGTCTGCAAACACTTTCTCTGCAGAGTCCCAAAACAGGCGTTTTCAGCCCATTACCGGCATATGGAAGAAACAGCAGTAAGCACAGGGAAATATCTGCTTCTAAATCCAAAACGCAGCTATCTAACAGAACGGTTGTCAATGTGTGCACTCAACTTCCAGAGTTAAACCCGTGTGTGGATTCAGCAGTCTGCAAACACTTTCTCTGCAGAGTCCTAAAACAGGCGTTTTCAGCCCATTACCGGCATATGGAAGAAACAGCAGTAAGCACAGGGAAATATTTGCTTCTAAATCCAAAACGCAGCTATCTAACAGAACGGTTGTCAATGTGTGCACTCAACTTCCAGAATTAAACCCGTGTGTGGATTCAGCAGTCTGCAAACACTTTCTCTGCAGAGTCCCAAAACAGGCGTTTTCAGCCCATTACCGGCCTATGGAAGAAACAGCAGTCAGCACAGGGAAATATCTGCTTCTAAATCCAAAACGCAGCTATCTAACAGAACGGTTGTCAATGTGTGCACTCAACTTCCAGAGTTAAACCCGTGTGTGGATTCAGCAGTCTGCAAACACTTTCTCTGCAGAATCCCAAAACAGGCGTTTTCAGCCCATTACCGGCATATGGAAGAAACAGCAGTAAGCACAGGGAAATATCTGCTTCTAAATCCAAAACGCAGCTATCTAACAGAAAGGTTGTCAATGTGTGCACTCAACTTCCAGAGTTAAACCCGTGTGTGGATTCAGCAGTCTGCAAACACTTTCTCTGCAGAGTCCCAAAACAGGCGTTTTCAGCCCATTACCGGCATATGGAAGAAACAGCAGTAAGCACAGGGAAATATCTGCTTCTATCCAAAACGCAGCTATCTAACAGAACGGTTGTCAATGTGTGCACTCAACTTCCAGAGTTAAACCCGTGTGTGGATTCAGCAGTCTGCAAACACTTTCTCTGCAGAGTCCCAAAACAGGCGTTTTCAGCCCTTTACCGGCCTATGGAAGAAACAGCAGGAAGCACAGGGAAATATCTGCTTCTAAATCCAAAACGCAGCTATCTAACAGAACGGTTGTCAATGTGTGCACTCAACTTCCAGAGTTAAACCCGTGTGTGGATTCAGCAGTCTGCCAACACTTTCTCTGCAGAGTCCCAAAACAGGCGTTTTCAGCCCATTACCGGCATATGGAAGAAACAGCAGTCAGCACAGGGAAATATCTGCTTCTAAATCCAAAACGCAGCTATCTAACAGAACGGTTGTCAATGTGTGCACTCAACTTCCAGAGTTAAACCCGTGTGTGGATTCAGCAGTCTGCAAACACTTTCTCTGCAGAGTCCCAAAACAGGCGTTTTCAGCCCATTACCGGCATATGGAAGAAACAGCAGTAAGCACAGGGAAATATCTGCTTCTAAATCCAAAACGCAGCTATCTAACAGAACGGTTGTCAATGTGTGCACTCAACTTCCAGAGTTAAACCCGTGTGTGGATCTAGCGGTCTGCAAACACTTTCTCTGCAGAGTCCCAAAACAGGCGTTTTCAGCCCATTACCGGCATATGGAAGAAACAGCAGCAAGCACAGGGAAATATCTGCTTCTAAATCCAAAACGCAGCTATCTAACAGAACGGTTGTCAATGTGTGCACTCAACTTCCAGAGTTAAACCCGTGTGTGGATTCAGCAGTCTGCAAACACATTCTCTGCAGAGTCCTAAAACAGGCGTTTTCAGCCCATTACCGGCATATGGAAGAAACAGCAGTAAGCACAGGGAAATATTTGCTTCTAAATCCAAAACGCAGCTATCTAACAGAACGGTTGTCAATGTGTGCACTCAACTTCCAGAATTAAACCCGTGTGTGGATTCAGCAGTCTGCAAACACTTTCTCTGCAGAGTCCCAAAACAGGCGTTTTCAGCCCATTACCGGCCTATGGAAGAAACAGCAGTCAGCACAGGGAAATATCTGCTTCTAAATCCAAAACGCAGCTATCTAACAGAACGGTTGTCAATGTGTGCACTCAACTTCCAGAGTTAAACCCGTGTGTGGATTCAGCAGTCTGCAAACACTTTCTCTGCAGAGTCCCAAAACAGGCGTTTTCAGCCCATTACCGGCATATGGAAGAAACAGCAGTAAGCACAGGGAAATATCTGCTTCTAAATCCAAAACGCAGCTATCTAACAGAACGGTTGTCAATGTGTGCACTCAACTTCCAGAGTTAAACCCGTGTGTGGATTCAGCAGTCTGCAAACACTTTCTCTGCAGAGTCCCAAAACAGGCGTCTTCAGCCCATTACCGGCATATGGAAGAAACAGCAGTAAGCACAGGGAAATATCTGCTTCTAAATCCAAAACGCAGCTATCTAACAGAACGGTTGTCAATGTGTGCACTCGACTTCCAGAGTTAAACCCGTGTGTGGATTCAGCAGTCTGCAAACATCTTCTCTGCAGAGTCCCAAACCATGCGTTTTCAGCCCATTACCGGCATATGGAAGAAACAGCAGTAAGCACAGGGAAATATCTGCTTCTATCCAAAACGCAGCTATCTAACAGAACGGTTGTCAATGTGTGCACTCAACTTCCAGAGTTAAACCCGTGTGTGGATTCAGCAGTCTGCAAACACTTTCTCTGCAGAGTCCCAAAACAGGCGTTTTCAGCCCATTACCGGCATATGGAAGAAACAGCAGTAAGCACAGGGAAATATCTGCTTCTAAATCCAAAACGCAGCTATCTAACAGAACGGTTGTCAATGTGTGCACTCAACTTCCAGAGTTAAACCCGTGTGTGGATCTAGCAGTCTGCAAACACTTTCTCTGCAGAGTCCCAAAACAGGCGTTTTCAGCCCATTACCGGCATATGGAAGAAACAGCAGTAAGCACAGGGAAATATCTGCTTCTAAATCCAAAACGCAGCTATCTAACAGAACGGTTGTCAATGTGTGCACTCAACTTCCAGAGTTAAACCCGTGTGTGGATTCAGCAGTCTGCAAACACTTTCTCTGCAGAGTCCTAAAACAGGCGTTTTCAGCCCATTACCGGCATATGGAAGAAACAGCAGTAAGCACAGGGAAATATTTGCTTCTAAATCCAAAACACAGCTATCTAACAGAACGGTTGTCAATGTGTGCACTCAACTTCCAGAATTAAACCCGTGTGTGGATTCAGCAGTCTGCAAACACTTTCTCTGCAGAGTCCCAAAACAGGCGTTTTCAGCCCATTACCGGCCTATGGAAGAAACAGCAGTCAGCACAGGGAAATATCTGCTTCTAAATCCAAAACGCAGCTATCTAACAGAACGGTTGTCAATGTGTGCACTCAACTTCCAGAGTTAAACCCGTGTGTGGATTCAGCAGTCTGCAAACACTTTCTCTGCAGAGTCCCAAAACAGGCGTTTTCAGCCCATTACCGGCATATGGAAGAAACAGCAGTAAGCACAGGGAAATATCTGCTTCTAAATCCAAAACGCAGCTATCTAACAGAACGGTTGTCAATGTGTGCACTCAACTTCCAGAGTTAATCCCGTGTGTGGATATAGCAGTCTGCAAACACTTTCTCTGCAGAGTCCCAAAACAGGCGTTTTCAGCCCATTACCGGCATATGGAAGAAACAGCAGTAAGCACAGGGAAATATCTGCTTCTAAATCCAAAACGCAGCTATCTAACAGAACGGTTGTCAATGTGTGCACTCGACTTCCAGAGTTAAACCCGTGTGTGGATTCAGCAGTCTGCAAACATCTTCTCTGAAGAGTCCCAAACCATGCGTTTTCAGCCCATTACCGGCATATGGAAGAAACAGCAGTAAGCCCAGGGAAATATCTGCTTCTAAATCCAAAACGCAGCTATCTAACAGAACGGTTGTCAATGTGTGCACTCAACTTCCAGAGTTAAACCCGTGTGTGGATTCAGCAGTCTGCAAACACTTTCTCTGCAGAGTCCAAAAACAGGCGTTTTCAGCCCATTACCGGCATATGGAAGAAACACCAGTAAGCACAGGGAAATATCTGCTTCTAAATCCAAAACACAGCTATCTAACAGAACGGTTGTCAATGTGTGCACTCAACTTCCAGAGTTAAACCCGTGTGTGGATTCAGCAGTCTGCAAACACTTTCTCTGCAGAGTCCCAAAACAGGCGTTTTCAGCCCATTACCGGCATATGGAAGAAACAGCAGTAAGCACAGGGAAATATCTGCTTCTAAATCCAAAACACAGCTATCTAACAGAACGGTTGTCAATGTGTGCACTCAACTTCCAGAGTTAAACCCGTGTGTGGATTCAGCAGTCTGCAAACACTTTCTCTGCAGAGTCCCAAAACAGGCGTTTTCAGCCCATTACCGGCATATGGAAGAAACAGCAGTAAGCACAGGGAAATATCTGCTTCTAAATCCAAAACGCAGCTATCTAACAGAACGGTTGTCAATGTGTGCACTCAACTTCCAGAGTTAAACCCGTGTGTGGATCCAGCAGTCTGCAAACACTTTCTCTGCAGAGTCCCAAAACAGGCGTTTTCAGCCCATTACCGGCATATGGAAGAAACAGCAGTAAGCACAGGGAAATATCTGCTTCTAAATCCAAAATGCAGCTATCTAACCGAACGGTTGTCAATGTGTGCACTCAATTTCCAGAGTTAAACCCGTGTGTGGATTCAGCAGTCTGCAAACATCTTCTCTGCAGAGTCCCAAAACAGGTGTTTTCAGCCCATTACCGGCATATGGAAGAAACAGCAGTAAGCCCAGGGAAATATCTGCTTCTAAATCCAAAACGCAGCTATCTAACAGAACGGCTGTCAATGTGTGCACTCAACTTCCAGAGTTAAACCCGTGTGTGGATTCAGCAGTCTGCAAACACTTTCTCTGCAGAGTCCCAAAACAGGCGTTTTCAGCCCATTACCGGCATATGGAAGAAACAGCAGTAAGCACAGGGAAATATCTGCTTCTAAATCCAAAACGCAGCTATCTAACAGAACGGTTGTCAATGTGTGCACTCAACTTCCAGAGTTAAACCCGTGTGTGGATTCAGCAGTCTGCAAACACTTTCTCTGCAGAATCCCAAAACAGGCGTTTTCAGCCCATTACCGGCCTATGGAAGAAACAGCAGTCAGCACAGGGAAATATCTGCTTCTAAATCCAAAACGCAGCTATCTAACAGAACGGTTGTCGATGTGTGCACTCAACTTCCAGAGTTAAACCCGTGTGTGGATTCAGCAGTCTGCAAACACTTTCTCTGCAGAGTCCCAAAACAGGCGTTTTCAGCCTATTACCGGCATATGGAAGAAACAGCAGTAAGCACAGGGAAATATCTGCTTCTAAATCCAAAACGCAGCTATCTAACAGAAAGGTTGTCAATGTGTGCACTCAACTTCCAGAGTTAAACCCGTGTGTGGATTCAGCAGTCTGCAAACACTTTCTCTGCAGAGTCCCAAAACAGGCGTTTTCAGCCCATTACCGGCATATGGAAGAAACAGCAGTAAGCACAGGGAAATATCTGCTTCTATCCAAAACGCAGCTATCTAACAGAACGGTTGTCAATGTGTGCACTCAACTTCCAGAGTTAAACCCGTGTGTGGATTCAGCAGTCTGCAAACACTTTCTCTGCAGAGTCCCAAAACAGGCGTTTTCAGCCCTTTACCGGCCTATGGAAGAAACAGCAGGAAGCACAGGGAAATATCTGCTTCTAAATCCAAAACGCAGCTATCTAACAGAACGGTTGTCAATGTGTGCACTCAACGTCCAGAGTTAAACCCGTGTGTGGATTCAGCAGTCTGCCAACACTTTCTCTGCAGAGTCCCAAAACAGGCGTTTTCAGCCCATTACCGGCATATGGAAGAAACAGCAGTCAGCACAGGGAAATATCTGCTTCTAAATCCAAAACGCAGCTATCTAACAGAACGGTTGTCAATGTGTGCACTCAACTTCCAGAGTTAAACCCGTGTGTGGATTCAGCAGTCTGCAAACACTTTCTCTGCAGAGTCCCAAAACAGGCGTTTTCAGCCCATTACCGGCATATGGAAGAAATAGCAGTAAGCACAGGGAAATATCTGCTTCTAAATCCAAAACGCAGCTATCTAACAGAACGGTTGTCAATGTGTGCACTCAACTTCCAGAGTTAAACCCGTGTGTGGATCTAGCAGTCTGCAAACACTTTCTCTGCAGAGTCCCAAAACAGGCGTTTTCAGCCCATTACCGGCATATGGAAGAAACAGCAGCAAGCACAGGGAAATATCTGCTTCTAAATCCAAAACGCAGCTATCTAACAGAACGGTTGTCAATGTGTGCACTCAACTTCCAGAGTTAAACCCGTGTGTGGATTCAGCAGTCTGCAAACACTTTCTCTGCAGAGTCCTAAAACAGGCGTTTTCAGCCCATTACCGGCATATGGAAGAAACAGCAGTAAGCACAGGGAAATATTTGCTTCTAAATCCAAAACGCAGCTATCTAACAGAACGGTTGTCAATGTGTGCACTCAACTTCCAGAATTAAACCCGTGTGTGGATTCAGCAGTCTGCAAACACTTTCTCTGCAGAGTCCCAAAACAGGCGTTTTCAGCCCATTACCGGCCTATGGAAGAAACAGCAGTCAGCACAGGGAAATATCTGCTTCTAAATCCAAAACGCAGCTATCTAACAGAACGGTTGTCAATGTGTGCACTCAACTTCCAGAGTTAAACCCGTGTGTGGATTCAGCAGTCTGCAAACACTTTCTCTGCAGAGTCCCAAAACAGGCGTTTTCAGCCCATTACCGGCATATGGAAGAAACAGCAGTAAGCACAGGGAAATATCTGCTTCTAAATCCAAAACGCAGCTATCTAACAGAACGGTTGTCAATGTGTGCACTCAACTTCCAGAGTTAAACCCGTGTGTGGATTCAGCAGTCTGCAAACACTTTCTCTGCAGAGTCCCAAAACAGGCGTTTTCAGCCTATTACCGGCATATGGAAGAAACAGCAGTAAGCACAGGGAAATATCTGCTTCTAAATCCAAAACGCAGCTATCTAACAGAAAGGTTGTCAATGTGTGCACTCAACTTCCAGAGTTAAACCCGTGTGTGGATTCAGCAGTCTGCAAACACTTTCTCTGCAGAGTCCCAAAACAGGCGTTTTCAGCCCATTACCGGCATATGGAAGAAACAGCTGTAAGCACAGGGAAATATCTGCTTCTATCCAAAACGCAGCTATCTAACAGAACGGTTGTCAATGTGTGCACTCAACTTCCAGAGTTAAACCCGTGTGTGGATTCATCATTCTGCAAACACTTTCTCTGCAGAGTCCCAAAACAGGCGTTTTCAGCCCTTTACCGGCCTATGGAAGAAACAGCAGGAAGCACAGGGAAATATCTGCTTCTAAATCCAAAACGCAGCTATCTAACCGAACGGTTGTCAATGTGTGCACTCAACTTCCAGAGTTAAACCCGTGTGTGGATTCAGCAGTCTGCCAACACTTTCTCTGCAGAGTCCCAAAACAGGCGTTTTCAGCCCATTACCGGCATATGGAAGAAACAGCAGTCAGCACAGGGAAATATCTGCTTCTAAATCCAAAACGCAGCTATCTAACAGAACGGTTGTCAATGTGTGCACTCAACTTCCAGAGTTAAACCCGTGTGTGGATTCAGCAGTCTGCAAACACTTTCTCTGCAGAGTCCCAAAACAGGCGTTTTCAGCCCATTACCGGCATATGGAAGAAACAGCAGTAAGCACAGGGAAATATCTGCTTCTAAATCCAAAACGCAGCTATCTAACAGAACGGTTGTCAATGTGTGCACTCAACTTCCAGAGTTAAACCCGTGTGTGGATCTAGCAGTCTGCAAACACTTTCTCTGCAGAGTCCCAAAACAGGCGTTTTCAGCCCATTACCGGCATATGGAAGAAACAGCAGTAAGCACAGGGAAATATCTGCTTCTAAATCCAAAACGCAGCTATCTAACAGAACGGTTGTCAATGTGTGCACTCAACTTCCAGAGTTAAACCCGTGTGTGGATTCAGCAGTCTGCAAACACTTTCTCTGCAGAGTCCTAAAACAGGCGTTTTCAGCCCATTACCGGCATATGGAAGAAACAGCAGTAAGCACAGGGAAATATTTGCTTCTAAATCCAAAACGCAGCTATCTAACAGAACGGTTGTCAATGTGTGCACTCAACTTCCAGAATTAAACCCGTGTGTGGATTCAGCAGTCTGCAAACACTTTCTCTGCAGAGTCCCAAAACAGGCGTTTTCAGCCCATTACCGGCCTATGGAAGAAACAGCAGTCAGCACAGGGAAATATCTGCTTCTAAATCCAAAACGCAGCTATCTAACAGAACGGTTGTCAATGTGTGCACTCAACTTCCAGAGTTAAACCCGTGTGTGGATTCAGCAGTCTGCAAACACTTTCTCTGCAGAGTCCCAAAACAGGCGTTTTCAGCCCATTACCGGCATATGGAAGAAACAGCAGTAAGCACAGGGAAATATCTGCTTCTAAATCCAAAACGCAGCTATCTAACAGAACGGTTGTCAATGTGTGCACTCAACTTCCAGAGTTAAACCCGTGTGTGGATTCAGCAGTCTGCAAACACTTTCTCTGCAGAGTCCCAAAACAGGCGTTTTCAGCCCATTACCGGCATATGGAAGAAACAGCAGTAAGCACAGGGAAATATCTGCTTCTAAATCCAAAACGCAGCTATCTAACAGAACGGTTGTCAATGTGTGCACTCAACTTCCAGAGTTAAACCCGTGTGTGGATTCAGCAGTCTGCAAACACTTTCTCTGCAGAGTCCCAAAACAGGCGTTTTCAGCCCTTTACCGGCCTATGGAAGAAACAGCAGGAAGCACAGGGAAATATCTGCTTCTAAATCCAAAACGCTGCTATCTAACAGAACGGTTGTCAATGTGTGCACTCAACTTCCAGAGTTAAACCCGTGTGTGGATTCAGCAGTCTGCCAACACTTTCTCTGCAGAGTCCCAAAACAGGCGTTTTCAGCCCATTACCGGCATATGGAAGAAACAGCAGTCAGCACAGGGAAATATCTGCTTCTAAATCCAAAACGCAGCTATCTAACAGAACGGTTGTCAATGTGTGCACTCAACTTCCAGAGTTAAACCCGTGTGTGGATTCAGCAGTCTGCAAACACTTTCTCTGCAGAGTCCCAAAACAGGCGTTTTCAGCCCATTACCGGCATATGGAAGAAACAGCAGTAAGCACAGGGAAATATCTGCTTCTAAATCCAAAACGCAGCTATCTAACAGAACGGTTGTCAATGTGTGCACTCAACTTCCAGAGTTAAACCCGTGTGTGGATCTAGCAGTCTGCAAACACTTTCTCTGCAGAGTCCCAAAACAGGCGTTTTCAGCCCATTACCGGCATATGGAAGAAACAGCAGTAAGCACAGGGAAATATCTGCTTCTAAATCCAAAACGCAGCTATCTAACAGAACGGTTGTCAATGTGTGCACTCAACTTCCAGAGTTAAACCCGTGTGTGGATTCAGCAGTCTGCAAACACTTTCTCTGCAGAGTCCTAAAACAGGCGTTTTCAGCCCATTACCGGCATATGGAAGAAACAGCAGTAAGCACAGGGAAATATTTGCTTCTAAATCCAAAACGCAGCTATCTAACAGAACGGTTGTCAATGTGTGCACTCAACTTCCAGAATTAAACCCGTGTGTGGATTCAGCAGTCTGCAAACACTTTCTCTGCAGAGTCCCAAAACAGGCGTTTTCAGCCCATTACCGGCCTATGGAAGAAACAGCAGTCAGCACAGGGAAATATCTGCTTCTAAATCCAAAACGCAGCTATCTAACAGAACGGTTGTCAATGTGTGCACTCAACTTCCAGAGTTAAACCCGTGTGTGGATTCAGCAGTCTGCAAACACTTTCTCTGCAGAATCCCAAAACAGGCGTTTTCAGCCCATTACCGGCATATGGAAGAAACAGCAGTAAGCACAGGGAAATATCTGCTTCTAAATCCAAAACGCAGCTATCTAACAGAAAGGTTGTCAATGTGTGCACTCAACTTCCAGAGTTAAACCCGTGTGTGGATTCAGCAGTCTGCAAACACTTTCTCTGCAGAGTCCCAAAACAGGCGTTTTCAGCCCATTACCGGCATATGGAAGAAACAGCAGTAAGCACAGGGAAATATCTGCTTCTATCCAAAACGCAGCTATCTAACAGAACGGTTGTCAATGTGTGCACTCAACTTCCAGAGTTAAACCCGTGTGTGGATTCAGCAGTCTGCAAACACTTTCTCTGCAGAGTCCCAAAACAGGCGTTTTCAGCCCTTTACCGGCCTATGGAAGAAACAGCAGGAAGCACAGGGAAATATCTGCTTCTAAATCCAAAACGCAGCTATCTAACAGAACGGTTGTCAATGTGTGCACTCAACTTCCAGAGTTAAACCCGTGTGTGGATTCAGCAGTCTGCCAACACTTTCTCTGCAGAGTCCCAAAACAGGCGTTTTCAGCCCATTACCGGCATATGGAAGAAACAGCAGTCAGCACAGGGAAATATCTGCTTCTAAATCCAAAACGCAGCTATCTAACAGAACGGTTGTCAATGTGTGCACTCAACTTCCAGAGTTAAACCCGTGTGTGGATTCAGCAGTCTGCAAACACTTTCTCTGCAGAGTCCCAAAACAGGCGTTTTCAGCCCATTACCGGCATATGGAAGAAACAGCAGTAAGCACAGGGAAATATCTGCTTCTAAATCCAAAACGCAGCTATCTAACAGAACGGTTGTCAATGTGTGCACTCAACTTCCAGAGTTAAACCCGTGTGTGGATCTAGCGGTCTGCAAACACTTTCTCTGCAGAGTCCCAAAACAGGCGTTTTCAGCCCATTACCGGCATATGGAAGAAACAGCAGCAAGCACAGGGAAATATCTGCTTCTAAATCCAAAACGCAGCTATCTAACAGAACGGTTGTCAATGTGTGCACTCAACTTCCAGAGTTAAACCCGTGTGTGGATTCAGCAGTCTGCAAACACATTCTCTGCAGAGTCCTAAAACAGGCGTTTTCAGCCCATTACCGGCATATGGAAGAAACAGCAGTAAGCACAGGGAAATATTTGCTTCTAAATCCAAAACGCAGCTATCTAACAGAACGGTTGTCAATGTGTGCACTCAACTTCCAGAATTAAACCCGTGTGTGGATTCAGCAGTCTGCAAACACTTTCTCTGCAGAGTCCCAAAACAGGCGTTTTCAGCCCATTACCGGCCTATGGAAGAAACAGCAGTCAGCACAGGGAAATATCTGCTTCTAAATCCAAAACGCAGCTATCTAACAGAACGGTTGTCAATGTGTGCACTCAACTTCCAGAGTTAAACCCGTGTGTGGATTCAGCAGTCTGCAAACACTTTCTCTGCAGAGTCCCAAAACAGGCGTTTTCAGCCCATTACCGGCATATGGAAGAAACAGCAGTAAGCACAGGGAAATATCTGCTTCTAAATCCAAAACGCAGCTATCTAACAGAACGGTTGTCAATGTGTGCACTCAACTTCCAGAGTTAAACCCGTGTGTGGATTCAGCAGTCTGCAAACACTTTCTCTGCAGAGTCCCAAAACAGGCGTCTTCAGCCCATTACCGGCATATGGAAGAAACAGCAGTAAGCACAGGGAAATATCTGCTTCTAAATCCAAAACGCAGCTATCTAACAGAACGGTTGTCAATGTGTGCACTCGACTTCCAGAGTTAAACCCGTGTGTGGATTCAGCAGTCTGCAAACATCTTCTCTGCAGAGTCCCAAACCATGCGTTTTCAGCCCATTACCGGCATATGGAAGAAACAGCAGTAAGCACAGGGAAATATCTGCTTCTATCCAAAACGCAGCTATCTAACAGAACGGTTGTCAATGTGTGCACTCAACTTCCAGAGTTAAACCCGTGTGTGGATTCAGCAGTCTGCAAACACTTTCTCTGCAGAGTCCCAAAACAGGCGTTTTCAGCCCATTACCGGCATATGGAAGAAACAGCAGTAAGCACAGGGAAATATCTGCTTCTAAATCCAAAACGCAGCTATCTAACAGAACGGTTGTCAATGTGTGCACTCAACTTCCAGAGTTAAACCCGTGTGTGGATCTAGCAGTCTGCAAACACTTTCTCTGCAGAGTCCCAAAACAGGCGTTTTCAGCCCATTACCGGCATATGGAAGAAACAGCAGTAAGCACAGGGAAATATCTGCTTCTAAATCCAAAACGCAGCTATCTAACAGAACGGTTGTCAATGTGTGCACTCAACTTCCAGAGTTAAACCCGTGTGTGGATTCAGCAGTCTGCAAACACTTTCTCTGCAGAGTCCTAAAACAGGCGTTTTCAGCCCATTACCGGCATATGGAAGAAACAGCAGTAAGCACAGGGAAATATTTGCTTCTAAATCCAAAACACAGCTATCTAACAGAACGGTTGTCAATGTGTGCACTCAACTTCCAGAATTAAACCCGTGTGTGGATTCAGCAGTCTGCAAACACTTTCTCTGCAGAGTCCCAAAACAGGCGTTTTCAGCCCATTACCGGCCTATGGAAGAAACAGCAGTCAGCACAGGGAAATATCTGCTTCTAAATCCAAAACGCAGCTATCTAACAGAACGGTTGTCAATGTGTGCACTCAACTTCCAGAGTTAAACCCGTGTGTGGATTCAGCAGTCTGCAAACACTTTCTCTGCAGAGTCCCAAAACAGGCGTTTTCAGCCCATTACCGGCATATGGAAGAAACAGCAGTAAGCACAGGGAAATATCTGCTTCTAAATCCAAAACGCAGCTATCTAACAGAACGGTTGTCAATGTGTGCACTCAACTTCCAGAGTTAATCCCGTGTGTGGATATAGCAGTCTGCAAACACTTTCTCTGCAGAGTCCCAAAACAGGCGTTTTCAGCCCATTACCGGCATATGGAAGAAACAGCAGTAAGCACAGGGAAATATCTGCTTCTAAATCCAAAACGCAGCTATCTAACAGAACGGTTGTCAATGTGTGCACTCGACTTCCAGAGTTAAACCCGTGTGTGGATTCAGCAGTCTGCAAACATCTTCTCTGAAGAGTCCCAAACCATGCGTTTTCAGCCCATTACCGGCATATGGAAGAAACAGCAGTAAGCCCAGGGAAATATCTGCTTCTAAATCCAAAACGCAGCTATCTAACAGAACGGTTGTCAATGTGTGCACTCAACTTCCAGAGTTAAACCCGTGTGTGGATTCAGCAGTCTGCAAACACTTTCTCTGCAGAGTCCAAAAACAGGCGTTTTCAGCCCATTACCGGCATATGGAAGAAACACCAGTAAGCACAGGGAAATATCTGCTTCTAAATCCAAAACACAGCTATCTAACAGAACGGTTGTCAATGTGTGCACTCAACTTCCAGAGTTAAACCCGTGTGTGGATTCAGCAGTCTGCAAACACTTTCTCTGCAGAGTCCCAAAACAGGCGTTTTCAGCCCATTACCGGCATATGGAAGAAACAGCAGTAAGCACAGGGAAATATCTGCTTCTAAATCCAAAACACAGCTATCTAACAGAACGGTTGTCAATGTGTGCACTCAACTTCCAGAGTTAAACCCGTGTGTGGATTCAGCAGTCTGCAAACACTTTCTCTGCAGAGTCCCAAAACAGGCGTTTTCAGCCCATTACCGGCATATGGAAGAAACAGCAGTAAGCACAGGGAAATATCTGCTTCTAAATCCAAAACGCAGCTATCTAACAGAACGGTTGTCAATGTGTGCACTCAACTTCCAGAGTTAAACCCGTGTGTGGATCCAGCAGTCTGCAAACACTTTCTCTGCAGAGTCCCAAAACAGGCGTTTTCAGCCCATTACCGGCATATGGAAGAAACAGCAGTAAGCACAGGGAAATATCTGCTTCTAAATCCAAAATGCAGCTATCTAACCGAACGGTTGTCAATGTGTGCACTCAATTTCCAGAGTTAAACCCGTGTGTGGATTCAGCAGTCTGCAAACATCTTCTCTGCAGAGTCCCAAAACAGGTGTTTTCAGCCCATTACCGGCATATGGAAGAAACAGCAGTAAGCCCAGGGAAATATCTGCTTCTAAATCCAAAACGCAGCTATCTAACAGAACGGCTGTCAATGTGTGCACTCAACTTCCAGAGTTAAACCCGTGTGTGGATTCAGCAGTCTGCAAACACTTTCTCTGCAGAGTCCCAAAACAGGCGTTTTCAGCCCATTACCGGCATATGGAAGAAACAGCAGTAAGCACAGGGAAATATCTGCTTCTAAATCCAAAACGCAGCTATCTAACAGAACGGTTGTCAATGTGTGCACTCAACTTCCAGAGTTAAACCCGTGTGTGGATTCAGCAGTCTGCAAACACTTTCTCTGCAGAATCCCAAAACAGGCGTTTTCAGCCCATTACCGGCCTATGGAAGAAACAGCAGTCAGCACAGGGAAATATCTGCTTCTAAATCCAAAACGCAGCTATCTAACAGAACGGTTGTCGATGTGTGCACTCAACTTCCAGAGTTAAACCCGTGTGTGGATTCAGCAGTCTGCAAACACTTTCTCTGCAGAGTCCCAAAACAGGCGTTTTCAGCCTATTACCGGCATATGGAAGAAACAGCAGTAAGCACAGGGAAATATCTGCTTCTAAATCCAAAACGCAGCTATCTAACAGAAAGGTTGTCAATGTGTGCACTCAACTTCCAGAGTTAAACCCGTGTGTGGATTCAGCAGTCTGCAAACACTTTCTCTGCAGAGTCCCAAAACAGGCGTTTTCAGCCCATTACCGGCATATGGAAGAAACAGCAGTAAGCACAGGGAAATATCTGCTTCTATCCAAAACGCAGCTATCTAACAGAACGGTTGTCAATGTGTGCACTCAACTTCCAGAGTTAAACCCGTGTGTGGATTCAGCAGTCTGCAAACACTTTCTCTGCAGAGTCCCAAAACAGGCGTTTTCAGCCCTTTACCGGCCTATGGAAGAAACAGCAGGAAGCACAGGGAAATATCTGCTTCTAAATCCAAAACGCAGCTATCTAACAGAACGGTTGTCAATGTGTGCACTCAACGTCCAGAGTTAAACCCGTGTGTGGATTCAGCAGTCTGCCAACACTTTCTCTGCAGAGTCCCAAAACAGGCGTTTTCAGCCCATTACCGGCATATGGAAGAAACAGCAGTCAGCACAGGGAAATATCTGCTTCTAAATCCAAAACGCAGCTATCTAACAGAACGGTTGTCAATGTGTGCACTCAACTTCCAGAGTTAAACCCGTGTGTGGATTCAGCAGTCTGCAAACACTTTCTCTGCAGAGTCCCAAAACAGGCGTTTTCAGCCCATTACCGGCATATGGAAGAAATAGCAGTAAGCACAGGGAAATATCTGCTTCTAAATCCAAAACGCAGCTATCTAACAGAACGGTTGTCAATGTGTGCACTCAACTTCCAGAGTTAAACCCGTGTGTGGATCTAGCAGTCTGCAAACACTTTCTCTGCAGAGTCCCAAAACAGGCGTTTTCAGCCCATTACCGGCATATGGAAGAAACAGCAGCAAGCACAGGGAAATATCTGCTTCTAAATCCAAAACGCAGCTATCTAACAGAACGGTTGTCAATGTGTGCACTCAACTTCCAGAGTTAAACCCGTGTGTGGATTCAGCAGTCTGCAAACACTTTCTCTGCAGAGTCCTAAAACAGGCGTTTTCAGCCCATTACCGGCATATGGAAGAAACAGCAGTAAGCACAGGGAAATATTTGCTTCTAAATCCAAAACGCAGCTATCTAACAGAACGGTTGTCAATGTGTGCACTCAACTTCCAGAATTAAACCCGTGTGTGGATTCAGCAGTCTGCAAACACTTTCTCTGCAGAGTCCCAAAACAGGCGTTTTCAGCCCATTACCGGCCTATGGAAGAAACAGCAGTCAGCACAGGGAAATATCTGCTTCTAAATCCAAAACGCAGCTATCTAACAGAACGGTTGTCAATGTGTGCACTCAACTTCCAGAGTTAAACCCGTGTGTGGATTCAGCAGTCTGCAAACACTTTCTCTGCAGAGTCCCAAAACAGGCGTTTTCAGCCCATTACCGGCATATGGAAGAAACAGCAGTAAGCACAGGGAAATATCTGCTTCTAAATCCAAAACGCAGCTATCTAACAGAACGGTTGTCAATGTGTGCACTCAACTTCCAGAGTTAAACCCGTGTGTGGATTCAGCAGTCTGCAAACACTTTCTCTGCAGAGTCCCAAAACAGGCGTCTTCAGCCCATTACCGGCATATGGAAGAAACAGCAGTAAGCACAGGGAAATATCTGCTTCTAAATCCAAAACGCAGCTATCTAACAGAACGGTTGTCAATGTGTGCACTCGACTTCCAGAGTTAAACCCGTGTGTGGATTCAGCAGTCTGCAAACATCTTCTCTGCAAAGTCCCAAACCATGCGTTTTCAGCCCATTACCGGCATATGGAAGAAACAGCAGTAAGCCCAGGGAAATATCTGCTTCTAAATCCAAAACGCAGCTATCTAACAGAACGGTTGTCAATGTGTGCACTCAACTTCCAGAGTTAAACCCGTGTGTGGATTCAGCAGTCTGCAAACACTTTCTCTGCAGAGTCCCAAAACAGGCGTTTTCAGCCCATTACCGGCATATGGAAGAAACAGCAGTAAGCACAGGGAAATATCTGCTTCTAAATCCAAAACACAGCTATCTAACAGAACGGTTGTCAATGTGTGCACTCAACTTCCAGAGTTAAACCCGTGTGTGGATTCAGCAGTCTGCAAACACTTTCTCTGCAGAGTCCCAAAACAGGCGTTTTCAGCCCATTACCGGCATATGGAAGAAACAGCAGTCAGCACAGGGAAATATCTGCTTCTAAATCCAAAACGCAGCTATCTAACAGAACGGTTGTCAATGTGTGCACTCGACTTCCAGAGTTAAACCCGTGTGTGGATTCAGCAGTCTGCAAACATCTTCTCTGCAGAGTCCCAAACCAGGCGTTTTCAGCCCATTACCGGCATATGGAAGAAACAGCAGTAAGCCCAGGGAAATATCTGCTTCTAAATCCAAAACGCAGCTATCTAACAGAACGGTTGTCAATGTGTGCACTCAACTTCCAGAGTTAAACCCGTGTGTGGATCTAGAAGTCTGCAAACACTTTCTCTGCAGAGTCCCAAAACAGGCGTTTTCAGCCCATTACCGGCATATGGAAGAAACAGCAGTAAGCTCAGGGAAATATCTGCTTCTAAATCCAAAACGCAGCTATCTAACAGAACGGTTGTCAATGTGTGCACTCAACTTCCAGAGTTAAACCCGTGTGTGGATTCAGCAGTCTGCAAACACTTTCTCTGCAGAGTCCCAAAACAGGCGTTTTCAGCCCATTACCGGCCTATGGAAGAAACAGCAGTCAGCACAGGGAAATATCTGCTTCTAAATCCAAAACGCAGCTATCTAACAGAACGGTTGTCAATGTGTGCACTCAACTTCCAGAGTTAAACCCGTGTGTGGATTCAGCAGTCTGCAAACACTTTCTCTGCAGAGTCCCAAAACAGGCGTTTTCAGCCCATTACCGGCATATGGAAGAAACAGCAGTAAGCACAGGGAAATATCTGCTTCTAAATCCAAAACGCAGCTATCTAACAGAACGGTTGTCAATGTGTGCACTCAACTTCCAGAGTTAAACCCGTGTGTGGATTCAGCAGTCTGCAAACACTTTCTCTGCAGAGTCCCAAAACAGGCGTTTTCAGCCCATTACCGGCATATGGAAGAAACAGCAGTAAGCACAGGGAAATATCTGCTTCTAAATCCAAAACGCAGCTATCTAACAGAACGGTTGTCAATGTGTGCACTCGACTTCCAGAGTTAAACCCGTGTGTGGATTCAGCAGTCTGCAAACATCTTCTCTGCAGAGTCCCAAACCAGGCGTTTTCAGCCCATTACCGGCATATGGAAGAAACAGCAGTAAGCCCAGGGAAATATCTGCTTCTAAATCCAAAACGCAGCTATCTAACAGAACGGTTGTCAATGTGTGCACTCAACTTCCAGAGTTAAACCCGTGTGTGGATTCAGCAGTCTGCAAACACTTTCTCTGCAGAGTCCAAAAACAGGCGTTTTCAGCCCATTACCGGCATATGGAAGAAACAGCAGTAAGCACAGGGAAATATCTGCTTCTAAATCCAAAACACAGCTATCTAACAGAACGGTTGTCAATGTGTGCACTCAACTTCCAGAGTTAAACCCGTGTGTGGATTCAGCAGTCTGCAAACACTTTCTCTGCAGAGTCCCAAAACAGGCGTTTTCAGCCCATTACCGGCATATGGAAGAAACAGCAGTAAGCACAGGGAAATATCTGCTTCTAAATCCAAAACGCAGCTATCTAACAGAACGGTTGTCAATGTGTGCACTCAACTTCCAGAGTTAAACCCGTGTGTGGATCTAGCAGTCTGCAAACACTTTCTCTGCAGAGTCCCAAAACAGGCGTTTTCAGCCCATTACCGGCCTATGGAAGAAACAGCAGTAAGCACAGGGAAATATCTGCTTCTAAATCCAAAACGCAGCTATCTAACAGAACGGTTGTCAATGTGTGCACTCAACTTCCAGAGTTAAACCCGTGTGTGGATTCAGCAGTCTGCAAACACTTTCTCTGCAGAGTCCCAAAACAGGCGTTTTCAGCCCATTACCGGCATATGGAAGAAACAGCAGTAAGCACAGGGAAAGATTTGCTTCTAAATCCAAAACGCAGCTATCTAACAGAACGGTTGTCAATGTGTGCACTCAACTTCCAGAGTTAAACCCGTGTGTGGATTCAGCAGTCTGCAAACACTTTCTCTGCAGAGTCCGAAAACAGGCGTTTTCAGCCCATTACCGGCCTATGGAAGAAACAGCAGTCAGCACAGGGAAATATCTGCTTCTAAATCCAAAACGCAGCTATCTAACACAACGGTTGTCAATGTGTGCACTCACTTCCAGAGTTAAACCCGTGTGTGGATTCAGCAGTCTGCAAACACTTTCTCTGCAGAGTCCCAAAACAGGCGTTTTCAGCCCATTACCGGCATATGGAAGAAACAGCAGTAAGCACAGGGAAATATCTGCTTCTAAATCCAAAACGCAGCTATCTAACAGAACGGTTGTCAATGTGTGCACTCGACTTCCAGAGTTAAACCCGTGTGTGGATTCAGCAGTCTGCAAACATCTTCTCTGCAGAGTCCCAAACCAGGCGTTTTCAGCCCATTACCGGCATATGGAAGAAACAGCAGTAAGTCCAGGGAAATATCTGCTTCTAAATCCAAAACGCAGCTATCTAACAGAACGGTTGTCAATGTGTGCACTCAACTTCCAGAGTTAAACCCGTGTGTGGATTCAGCAGTCTGCAAACACTTTCTCTGCAGAGTCCCAAAACAGGCGTTTTCAGCCCATTACCGGCATATGGAAGAAACAGCAGTAAGCACAGGGAAATATCTGCTTCTAAATCCAAAACGCAGCTATCTAACAGAACGGTTGTCAATGTGTGCACTCGACTTCCAGAGTTAAACCCGTGTGTGGATTCAGCAGTCTGCAAACATCTTCTCTGCAGAGTCCCAAAACAGGCGTTTTCAGCCCATTACCGGCATATGGAAGAAACAGCAGTAAGCCCAGGGAAATATCTGCTTCTAAATCCAAAACGCAGCTATCTAACAGAACGGTTGTCAATGTGTGCACTCAACTTCCAGAGTTAAACCCGTGTGTGGATTCAGCAGTCTGCAAACACTTTCTCTGCAGAGTCCCAAAACAGGCGTTTTCAGCCCATTACTGGCATATGGAAGAAACAGCAGTAAGCACAGGGAAATATGTGCTTCTAAATCCAAAACGCAGCTATCTAACAGAACGGTTGTCAATGTGTGCACTCAACTTCCAGAGTTAAACCCGTGTGTGGATTCTGCAGTCTGCAAACACTTTCTCTGCAGAGTCCCAAAACAGGCGTTTTCAGCCCATTACCGGCATATGGAAGAAACAGCAGTAAGCACAGGGAAATATCTGCTTCTAAATCCAAAACACAGCTATCTAACAGAACGGTTGTCAATGTGTGCACTCAACTTCCAGAGTTAAACCCGTGTGTGGATTCAGCAGTCTGCAAACACTTTCTCTGCAGAGTCCCAAAACAGGCGTTTTCAGCCCATTACCGGCATATGGAAGAAACAGCAGTAAGCACAGGGAAATATCTGCTTCTAAATCCAAAACACAGCTATCTAACAGAACGGTTGTCAATGTGTGCACTCAACTTCCAGAGTTAAACCCGTGTGTGGATTCAGCAGTCTGCAAACACTTTCTCTGCAGAGTCCCAAAACAGGCGTTTTCAGCCCATTACCGGCATATGGAAGAAACAGCAGTAACCACAGGGAAATATCTGCTTCTAAATCCAAAACGCAGCTATCTAACAGAACGGTTGTCAATGTGTGCACTCAACTTCCAGAGTTAAACCCGTGTGTGGATCCAGCAGTCTGCAAACACTTTCTCTGCAGAGTCCCAAAACAGGCGTTTTCAGCCCATTACCGGCATATGGAAGAAACAGCAGTAAGCACAGGGAAATATCTGCTTCTAAATCCAAAACGCAGCTATCTAACAGAACGGTTGTCAATGTGTGCACTCAATTTCCAGAGTTAAACCCGTGTGTGGATTCAGCAGTCTGCAAACATCTTCTCTGCAGAGTCCCAAAACAGGTGTTTTCAGCCCATTACCGGCATATGGAAGAAACAGCAGTAAGCCCAGGGAAATATCTGCTTTTAAATCCAAAACGCAGCTATCTAACAGAACGGGTGTCAATGTGTGCACTCAACTTCCAGAGTTAAACCCGTGTGTGGATTCAGCAGTCTGCAAACACTTTCTCTGCAGAGTCCCAAAACAGGCGTTTTCAGCCCACTACCAGCATATGGAAGAAACAGCAGTAAGCACAGGGAAATATCTGCTTCTAAATCCAAAACGCAGCTATCTAACAGAACGGTTGTCAATGTGTGCACTCAACTTCCAGAGTTAAACCCGTGTGTGGATTCAGCAGTCTGCAAACACTTTCTCTGCAGAGTCCCAAAACAGGCGTTTTCAGCCCATTACCGGCATATGGAAGAAACAGCAGTAAGCACAGGGAAATATCTGCTTCTAAATCCAAAACGCAGCTATCTAACAGAACGGTTGTCGATGTGTGCACTCAACTTCCAGAGTTAAACCCGTGTGTGGATTCAGCAGTCTGCAAACACTTTCTCTGCAGAGTCCCAAAACAGGCGTTTTCAGCCCATTACCGGCATATGGAAGAAACAGCTGTAAGCACAGGGAAATATCTGCTTCTATCCAAAACGCAGCTATCTAACAGAACGGTTGTCAATGTGTGCACTCAACTTCCAGAGTTAAACCCGTGTGTGGATTCAGCAGTCTGCAAACACTTTCTCTGCAGAGTCCCAAAACAGGCGTTTTCAGCCCATTACCGGCATATGGAAGAAACAGCTGTAAGCACAGGGAAATATCTGCTTCTGTCCAAAACGCAGCTATCTAACAGAACGGTTGTCAATGTGTGCACTCAACTTCCAGAGTTAAACCCGTGTGTGGATTCAGCAGTCTGCAAACACTTTCTCTGCAGAGTCCCAAAACAGGCGTTTTCAGCCCTTTACCGGCCTATGGAAGAAACAGCAGGAAGCACAGGGAAATATCTGCTTCTAAATCCAAAACGCAGCTATCTAACAGAACGGTTGTCAATGTGTGCACTCAACTTCCAGAGTTAAACCCGTGTGTGGATTCAGCAGTCTGCCAACACTTTCTCTGCAGAGTCCCAAAACAGGCGTTTTCAGCCCATTACCGGCATATGGAAGAAACAGCAGTCAGCACAGGGAAATATCTGCTTCTAAATCCAAAACGCAGCTATCTAACAGAACGGTTGTCAATGTGTGCACTCAACTTCCAGAGTTAAACCCGTGTGTGGATTCAGCAGTCTGCAAACACTTTCTCTGCAGAGTCCGAAAACAGGCGTTTTCAGCCCATTACCGGCATATGGAAGAAACAGCAGTAAGCACAGGGAAATATCTGCTTCTAAATCCAAAACGCAGCTATCTAACAGAACGGTTGTCAATGTGTGCACTCAACTTCCAGAGTTAATCCGTGTGTGGATCTAGCAGTCTGCAAACACTTTCTCTGCAGAGTCCCAAAACAGGCGTTTTCAGCCCATTACCGGCATATGGAAGAAACAGCAGTAAGCACAGGGAAATATCTGCTTCTATCCAAAACGCAGCTATCTAACAGAACGGTTGTCAATGTGTGCACTCAACTTCCAGAGTTAAACCCGTGTGTGGATTCAGCAGTCTGCAAACACTTTCTCTGCAGAGTCCCAAAACAGGCGTTTTCAGCCCTTTACCGGCCTATGGAAGAAACAGCAGGAAGCACAGGGAAATATCTGCTTCTAAATCCAAAACGCAGCTATCTAACAGAACGGTTGTCAATGTGTGCACTCAACTTCCAGAGTTAAACCCGTGTGTGGATTCAGCAGTCTGCCAACACTTTCTCTGCAGAGTCCCAAAACAGGCGTTTTCAGCCCATTACCGGCATATGGAAGAAACAGCAGTCAGCACAGGGAAATATCTGCTTCTAAATCCAAAACGCAGCTATCTAACAGAACGGTTGTCAATGTGTGCACTCAACTTCCAGAGTTAAACCCGTGTGTGGATTCAGCAGTCTGCAAACACTTTCTCTGCAGAGTCCCAAAACAGGCGTTTTCAGCCCATTACCGGCATATGGAAGAAACAGCAGTAAGCACAGGGAAATATCTGCTTCTAAATCCAAAACGCAGCTATCTAACAGAACGGTTGTCAATGTGTGCACTCAACTTCCAGAGTTAAACCCGTGTGTGGATCTAGCAGTCTGCAAACACTTTCTCTGCAGAGTCCCAAAACAGGCGTTTTCAGCCCATTACCGGCATATGGAAGAAACAGCAGTAAGCACAGGGAAATATCTGCTTCTAAATCCAAAACGCAGCTATCTAACAGAACGGTTGTCAATGTGTGCACTCAACTTCCAGAGTTAAACCCGTGTGTGGATTCAGCAGTCTGCAAACACTTTCTCTGCAGAGTCCTAAAACAGGCATTTTCAGCCCATTACCGGCATATGGAAGAAACAGCAGTAAGCACAGGGAAATATTTGCTTCTAAATCCAAAACGCAGCTATCTAACAGAACGGTTGTCAATGTGTGCACTCAACTTCCAGAATTAAACCCGTGTGTGGATTCAGCAGTCTGCAAACACTTTCTCTGCAGAGTCCCAAAACAGGCGTTTTCAGCCCATTACCGGCCTATGGAAGAAACAGCAGTCAGCACAGGGAAATATCTGCTTCTAAATCCAAAACGCAGCTATCTAACAGAACGGTTGTCAATGTGTGCACTCAACTTCCAGAGTTAAACCCGTGTGTGGATTCAGCAGTCTGCAAACACTTTCTCTGCAGAGTCCCAAAACAGGCGTTTTCAGCCCATTACCGGCATATGGAAGAAACAGCAGTAAGCACAGGGAAATATCTGCTTCTAAATCCAAAACGCAGCTATCTAACAGAACGGTTGTCAATGTGTGCACTCAACTTCCAGAGTTAAACCCGTGTGTGGATTCAGCAGTCTGCAAACACTTTCTCTGCAGAGTCCCAAAACAGGCGTTTTCAGCCCATTACCGGCATATGGAAGAAACAGCAGTAAGCACAGGGAAATATCTGCTTCTAAATCCAAAACACAGCTATCTAACAGAACGGTTGTCAATGTGTGCACTCAACTTCCAGAGTTAAACCCGTGTGTGGATTCAGCAGTCTGCAAACATCTTCTCTGCAGAGTCCCAAACCATGCGTTTTCAGCCCATTACCGGCATATGGAAGAAACAGCAGTAAGCCCAGGGAAATATCTGCTTCTAAATCCAAAACGCAGCTATCTAACAGAACGGTTGTCAATGTGTGCACTCAACTTCCAGAGTTAAACCCGTGTGTGGATTCAGCAGTCTGCAAACACTTTCTCTGCAGAGTCCAAAAACAGGCGTTTTCAGCCCATTACCGGCATATGGAAGAAACACCAGTAAGCACAGGGAAATATCTGCTTCTAAATCCAAAACACAGCTATCTAACAGAACGGTTGTCAATGTGTGCACTCAACTTCCAGAGTTAAACCCGTGTGTGGATTCAGCAGTCTGCAAACACTTTCTCTGCAGAGTCCAAAAACAGGCGTTTTCAGCCCATTACCGGCATATGGAAGAAACAGCAGTAAGCACAGGGAAATATCTGCTTCTAAATCCAAAACACAGCTATCTAACAGAACGGTTGTCAATGTGTGCACTCAACTTCCAGAGTTAAACCCGTGTGTGGATTCAGCAGTCTGCAAACACTTTCTCTGCAGAGTCCCAAAACAGGCGTTTTCAGCCCATTACCGGCATATGGAAGAAACAGCAGTAAGCACAGGGAAATATCTGCTTCTAAATCCAAAACGCAGCTATCTAACAGAACGGTTGTCAATGTGTGCACTCAACTTCCAGAGTTAAACCCGTGTGTGGATCCAGCAGTCTGCAAACACTTTCTCTGCAGAGTCCCAAAACAGGCGTTTTCAGCCCATTACCGGCATATGGAAGAAACAGCAGTAAGCACAGGGAAATATCTGCTTCTAAATCCAAAACGCAGCTATCTAACAAAACGGTTGTCAATGTGTGCACTCAATTTCCAGAGTTAAACCCGTGTGTGGATTCAGCAGTCTGCAAACATCTTCTCTGCAGAGTCCCAAAACAGGTGTTTTCAGCCCATTACCGGCATATGGAAGAAACAGCAGTAAGCCCAGGGAAATATCTGCTTCTAAATCCAAAACGCAGCTATCTAACAGAACGGGTGTCAATCTGTGCACTCAACTTCCAGAGTTAAACCCGTGTGTGGATTCAGCAGTCTGCAAACACTTTCTCTGCAGAGTCCCAAAACAGGTGTTTTCAGCCCACTACCGGCATATGGAAGAAACAGCAGTAAGCACAGGGAAATATCTGCTTCTAAATCCAAAACGCAGCTATCTAACAGAACGGTTGTCAATGTGTGCACTCAACTTCCAGAGTTAAACCCGTGTGTGGATTCAGCAGTCTGCAAACACTTTCTCTGCAGAGTCCCAAAACAGGCGTTTTCAGCCCATTACCGGCATATGGAAGAAACAGCAGTAAGCACAGGGAAATATCTGCTTCTAAATCCAAAACGCAGCTATCTAACAGAACGGTTGTCGATGTGTGCACTCAACTTCCAGAGTTAAACCCGTGTGTGGATTCAGCAGTCTGCAAACACTTTCTCTGCAGAGTCCCAAAACAGGCGTTTTCAGCCTATTACCGGCATATGGAAGAAACAGCAGTAAGCACAGGGAAATATCTGCTTCTAAATCCAAAACGCAGCTATCTAACAGAAAGGTTGTCAATGTGTGCACTCAACTTCCAGAGTTAAACCCGTGTGTGGATTCAGCAGTCTGCAAACACTTTCTCTGCAGAGTCCCAAAACAGGCGTTTTCAGCCCATTACCGGCATATGGAAGAAACAGCAGTAAGCACAGGGAAATATCTGCTTCTATCCAAAACGCAGCTATCTAACAGAACGGTTGTCAATGTGTGCACTCAACTTCCAGAGTTAAACCCGTGTGTGGATTCAGCAGTCTGCAAACACTTTCTCTGCAGAGTCCCAAAACAGGCGTTTTCAGCCCTTTACCGGCCTATGGAAGAAACAGCAGGAAGCACAGGGAAATATCTGCTTCTAAATCCAAAACGCAGCTATCTAACAGAACGGTTGTCAATGTGCGCACTCAACTTCCAGAGTTAAACCCGTGTGTGGATTCAGCAGTCTGCCAACACTTTCTCTGCAGAGTCCCAAAACAGGCGTTTTCAGCCCATTACCGGCATATGGAAGAAACAGCAGTCAGCACAGGGAAATATCTGCTTCTAAATCCAAAACGCAGCTATCTAACAGAACGGTTGTCAATGTGTGCACTCAACTTCCAGAGTTAAACCCGTGTGTGGATTCAGCAGTCTGCAAACACTTTCTCTGCAGAGTCCCAAAACAGGCGTTTTCAGCCCATTACCGGCATATGGAAGAAACAGCAGTAAGCACAGGGAAATATCTGCTTCTAAATCCAAAACGCAGCTATCTAACAGAACGGTTGTCAATGTGTGCACTCAACTTCCAGAGTTAAACCCGTGTGTGGATCTAGCAGTCTGCAAACACTTTCTCTGCAGAGTCCCAAAACAGGCGTTTTCAGCCCATTACCGGCATATGGAAGAAACAGCAGCAAGCACAGGGAAATATCTGCTTCTAAATCCAAAACGCAGCTATCTAACAGAACGGTTGTCAATGTGTGCACTCAACTTCCAGAGTTAAACCCGTGTGTGGATTCAGCAGTCTGCAAACACTTTCTCTGCAGAGTCCTAAAACAGGCGTTTTCAGCCCATTACCGGCATATGGAAGAAACAGCAGTAAGCACAGGGAAATATTTGCTTCTAAATCCAAAACGCAGCTATCTAACAGAACGGTTGTCAATGTGTGCACTCAACTTCCAGAATTAAACCCGTGTGTGGATTCAGCAGTCTGCAAACACTTTCTCTGCAGAGTCCCAAAACAGGCGTTTTCAGCCCATTACCGGCCTATGGAAGAAACAGCAGTCAGCACAGGGAAATATCTGCTTCTAAATCCAAAACGCAGCTATCTAACAGAACGGTTGTCAATGTGTGCACTCAACTTCCAGAGTTAAACCCGTGTGTGGATTCAGCAGTCTGCAAACACTTTCTCTGCAGAGTCCCAAAACAGGCGTTTTCAGCCCATTACCGGCATATGGAAGAAACAGCAGTAAGCACAGGGAAATATCTGCTTCTAAATCCAAAACGCAGCTATCTAACAGAACGGTTGTCAATGTGTGCACTCAACTTCCAGAGTTAAACCCGTGTGTGGATTCAGCAGTCTGCAAACACTTTCTCTGCAGAGTCCCAAAACAGGCGTCTTCAGCCCATTACCGGCATATGGAAGAAACAGCAGTAAGCACAGGGAAATATCTGCTTCTAAATCCAAAACGCAGCTATCTAACAGAACGGTTGTCAATGTGTGCACTCGACTTCCAGAGTTAAACCCGTGTGTGGATTCAGCAGTCTGCAAACATCTTCTCTGCAGAGTCCCAAACCATGCGTTTTCAGCCCATTACCGGCATATGGAAGAAACAGCAGTAAGCCCAGGGAAATATCTGCTTCTAAATCCAAAACGCAGCTATCTAACAGAACGGTTGTCAATGTGTGCACTCAACTTCCAGAGTTAAACCCGTGTGTGGATTCAGCAGTCTGCAAACACTTTCTCTGCAGAGTCCCAAAACAGGCGTTTTCAGCCCATTACCGGCATATGGAAGAAACAGCAGTAAGCACAGGGAAATATCTGCTTCTAAATCCAAAACACAGCTATCTAACAGAACGGTTGTCAATGTGTGCACTCAACTTCCAGAGTTAAACCCGTGTGTGGATTCAGCAGTCTGCAAACACTTTCTCTGCAGAGTCCCAAAACAGGCGTTTTCAGCCCATTACCGGCATATGGAAGAAACAGCAGTCAGCACAGGGAAATATCTGCTTCTAAATCCAAAACGCAGCTATCTAACAGAACGGTTGTCAATGTGTGCACTCGACTTCCAGAGTTAAACCCGTGTGTGGATTCAGCAGTCTGCAAACATCTTCTCTGCAGAGTCCCAAACCAGGCGTTTTCAGCCCATTACCGGCATATGGAAGAAACAGCAGTAAGCCCAGGGAAATATCTGCTTCTAAATCCAAAACGCAGCTATCTAACAGAACGGTTGTCAATGTGTGCACTCAACTTCCAGAGTTAAACCCGTGTGTGGATCTAGCAGTCTGCAAACACTTTCTCTGCAGAGTCCCAAAACAGGCGTTTTCAGCCCATTACCGGCATATGGAAGAAACAGCAGTAAGCTCAGGGAAATATCTGCTTCTAAATCCAAAACGCAGCTATCTAACAGAACGGTTGTCAATGTGTGCACTCAACTTCCAGAGTTAAACCCGTGTGTGGATTCAGCAGTCTGCAAACACTTTCTCTGCAGAGTCCCAAAACAGGCGTTTTCAGCCCATTACCGGCCTATGGAAGAAACAGCAGTCAGCACAGGGAAATATCTGCTTCTAAATCCAAAACGCAGCTATCTAACAGAACGGTTGTCAATGTGTGCACTCAACTTCCAGAGTTAAACCCGTGTGTGGATTCAGCAATCTGCAAACACTTTCTCTGCAGAGTCCCAAAACAGGCGTTTTCAGCCCATTACCGGCATATGGAAGAAACAGCAGTAAGCACAGGGAAATATCTGCTTCTAAATCCAAAACGCAGCTATCTAACAGAACGGTTGTCAATGTGTGCACTCAACTTCCAGAGTTAAACCCGTGTGTGGATTCAGCAGTCTGCAAACACTTTCTCTGCAGAGTCCCAAAACAGGCGTTTTCAGCCCATTACCGGCATATGGAAGAAACAGCAGTAAGCACAGGGAAATATCTGCTTCTAAATCCAAAACGCAGCTATCTAACAGAACGGTTGTCAATGTGTGCACTCGACTTCCAGAGTTAAACCCGTGTGTGGATTCAGCAGTCTGCAAACATCTTCTCTGCAGAGTCCCAAACCAGGCGTTTTCAGCCCATTACCGGCATATGGAAGAAACAGCAGTAAGCCCAGGGAAATATCTGCTTCTAAATCCAAAACGCAGCTATCTAACAGAACGGTTGTCAATGTGTGCACTCAACTTCCAGAGTTAAACCCGTGTGTGGATTCAGCAGTCTGCAAACACTTTCTCTGCAGAGTCCAAAAACAGGCGTTTTCAGCCCATTACCGGCATATGGAAGAAACAGCAGTAAGCACAGGGAAATATCTGCTTCTAAATCCAAAACACAGCTATCTAACAGAACGGTTGTCAATGTGTGCACTCAACTTCCAGAGTTAAACCCGTGTGTGGATTCAGCAGTCTGCAAACACTTTCTCTGCAGAGTCCCAAAACAGGCGTTTTCAGCCCATTACCGGCATATGGAAGAAACAGCAGTAAGCACAGGGAAATATCTGCTTCTAAATCCAAAACGCAGCTATCTAACAGAACGGTTGTCAATGTGTGCACTCAACTTCCAGAGTTAAACCCGTGTGTGGATCTAGCAGTCTGCAAACACTTTCTCTGCAGAGTCCCAAAACAGGCGTTTTCAGCCCATTACCGGCCTATGGAAGAAACAGCAGTAAGCACAGGGAAATATCTGCTTCTAAATCCAAAACGCAGCTATCTAACAGAACGGTTGTCAATGTGTGCACTCAACTTCCAGAGTTAAACCCGTGTGTGGATTCAGCAGTCTGCAAACACTTTCTCTGCAGAGTCCCAAAACAGGCGTTTTCAGCCCATTACCGGCATATGGAAGAAACAGCAGTAAGCACAGGGAAAGATTTGCTTCTAAATCCAAAACCCAGCTATCTAACAGAACGGTTGTCAATGTGTGCACTCAACTTCCAGAGTTAAACCCGTGTGTGGATTCAGCAGTCTGCAAACACTTTCTCTGCAGAGTCCGAAAACAGGCGTTTTCAGCCCATTACCGGCCTATGGAAGAAACAGCAGTCAGCACAGGGAAATATCTGCTTCTAAATCCAAAACGCAGCTATCTAACAGAACGGTTGTCAATGTGTGCACTCGACTTCCAGAGTTAAACCCGTGTGTGGATTCAGCAGTCTGCAAACATCTTCTCTGCAGAGTCCCAAAACAGGCGTTTTCAGCCCATTACCGGCATATGGAAGAAACAGCAGTAAGCCCAGGGAAATATCTGCTTCTAAATCCAAAACGCAGCTATCTAACAGAACGGTTGTCAATGTGTGCACTCAACTTCCAGAGTTAAACCCGTGTGTGGATTCAGCAGTCTGCAAACACTTTCTCTGCAGAGTCCCAAAACAGGCGTTTTCAGCCCATTACTGGCATATGGAAGAAACAGCAGTAAGCACAGGGAAATATGTGCTTCTAAATCCAAAACGCAGCTATCTAACAGAACGGTTGTCAATGTGTGCACTCAACTTCCAGAGTTAAACCCGTGTGTGGATTCAGCAGTCTGCAAACACTTTCTCTGCAGAGTCCCAAAACAGGCGTTTTCAGCCCATTACCGGCCTATGGAAGAAACAGCAGTCAGCACAGGGAAATATCTGCTTCTAAATCCAAAACGCAGCTATCTAACACAACGGTTGTCAATGTGTGCACTCACTTCCAGAGTTAAACCCGTGTGTGGATTCAGCAGTCTGCAAACACTTTCTCTGCAGAGTCCCAAAACAGGCGTTTTCAGCCCATTACCGGCATATGGAAGAAACAGCAGTAAGCACAGGGAAATATCTGCTTCTAAATCCAAAACGCAGCTATCTAACAGAACGGTTGTCAATGTGTGCACTCGACTTCCAGAGTTAAACCCGTGTGTGGATTCAGCAGTCTGCAAACACTTTCTCTGCAGAGTCCCAAACCAGGCGTTTTCAGCCCATTACCGGCATATGGAAGAAACAGCAGTAAGCCCAGGGAAATATCTGCTTCTAAATCCAAAACGCAGCTATCTAACAGAACGGTTGTCAATGTGTGCACTCAACTTCCAGAGTTAAACCCGTGTGTGGATTCAGCAGTCTGCAAACACTTTCTCTGCAGAGTCCCAAAACAGGCGTTTTCAGCCCATTACCGGCATATGGAAGAAACAGCAGTAAGCACAGGGAAATATCTGCTTCTAAATCCAAAACGCAGCTATCTAACAGAACGGTTGTCAATGTGTGCACTCGACTTCCAGAGTTAAACCCGTGTGTGGATTCAGCAGTCTGCAAACATCTTCTCTGCAGAGTCCCAAAACAGGCGTTTTCAGCCCATTACCGGCATATGGAAGAAACAGCAGTAAGCCCAGGGAAATATCTGCTTCTAAATCCAAAACGCAGCTATCTAACAGAACGGTTGTCAATGTGTGCACTCAACTTCCAGAGTTAAACCCGTGTGTGGATTCAGCAGTCTGCAAACACTTTCTCTGCAGAGTCCCAAAACAGGCGTTTTCAGCCCATTACTGGCATATGGAAGAAACAGCAGTAAGCACAGGGAAATATGTGCTTCTAAATCCAAAACGCAGCTATCTAACAGAACGGTTGTCAATGTGTGCACTCAACTTCCAGAGTTAAACCCGTGTGTGGATTCAGCAGTCTGCAAACACTTTCTCTGCAGAGTCCCAAAACAGGCGTTTTCAGCCCATTACCGGCCTATGGAAGAAACAGCAGTAAGCACAGGGAAATATCTGCTTCTAAATCCAAAACACAGCTATCTAACAGAACGGTTGCCAATGTGTGCACTCAACTTCCAGAGTTAAACCCGTGTGTGGATTCAGCAGTCTGCAAACACTTTCTCTGCAGAGTCCCAAAACAGGCGTTTTCAGCCCATTACCGGCATATGGAAGAAACAGCAGTAAGCACAGGGAAATATCTGCTTCTAAATCCAAAACACAGCTATCTAACAGAACGGTTGTCAATGTGTGCACTCAACTTCCAGAGTTAAACCCGTGTGTGGATTCAGCAGTCTGCAAACACTTTCTCTGCAGAGTCCCAAAACAGGCGTTTTCAGCCCATTACCGGCATATGGAAGAAACAGCAGTAAGCACAGGGAAATATCTGCTTCTAAATCCAAAACGCAGCTATCTAACAGAAGGGTTGTCAATGTGTGCACTCAACTTCCAGAGTTAAACCCGTGTGTGGATCCAGCAGTCTGCAAACACTTTCTCTGCAGAGTCCCAAAACAGGCGTTTTCAGCCCATTACCGGCATATGGAAGAAACAGCAGTAAGCACAGGGAAATATCTGCTTCTAAATCCAAAACGCAGCTATCTAACAGAACGGTTGTCAATGTGTGCACTCAATTTCCAGAGTTAAACCCGTGTGTGGATTCAGCAGTCTGCAAACATCTTCTCTGCGGAGTCCCAAAACAGGTGTTTTCAGCCCATTACCGGCATATGGAAGAAACAGCAGTAAGCCCAGGGAAATATCTGCTTCTAAATCTAAAACGCAGCTATCTAACAGAACGGGTGTCAATGTGTGCACTCAACTTCCAGAGTTAAACCCGTGTGTGGATTCAGCAGTCTGCAAACACTTTCTCTGCAGAGTCCCAAAACAGGCGTTTTCAGCCCATTACCGGCATATGGAAGAAACAACAGTCAGCACAGGGAAATATCTGCTTCTAAATCCAAAACGCAGCTATCTAACAGAACGGTTGTCAATGTGTGCACTCACCTATCAGAGTTAAACCATTGTGTGGGTCAGCAGTCTGCAAACACTTTCTCTGCAGAGTCCCAAAACAGGCGTTTTCAGCCCATTACCGGCATATGGAAGAAACAGCAGTAAGCACAGGGAAATATCTGCTTCTAAATCCAAAACGCAGCTATCTAACAGAACGGTTGTCAATGTGTGCACTCAACTTCCAGAGTTAAACCCGTGTGTGGATTCAGCAGTCTGCCAACACTTTCTCTGCAGAGTCCCAAAACAGGCGTTTTCAGCCCATTACCGGCATATGGAAGAAACAGCAGTCAGCACAGGGAAATATCTGCTTCTAAATCCAAAACGCAGCTATCTAACAGAACGGTTGTCAATGTGTGCACTCAACTTCCAGAGTTAAACCCGTGTGTGGATTCAGCAGTCTGCAAACACTTTCTCTGCAGAGTCCCAAAACAGGCGTTTTCAGCCCATTACCGGCATATGGAAGAAACAGCAGTAAGCACAGGGAAATATCTGCTTCTAAATCCAAAACGCAGCTATCTAACAGAACGGTTGTCAATGTGTGCACTCACCTATCAGAGTTAAACCCGTGTGTGGGTCAGCAGTCTGCAAACACTTTCTCTGCAGAGTCCCAAAACAGGCGTTTTCAGCCCATTACCGGCATATGGAAGAAACAGCAGTAAGCACAGGGAAATATCTGCTTCTAAATCCAAAACGCAGCTATCTAACAGAACGGTTGTCAATGTGTGCACTCAACTTCCAGAGTTAAACCCGTGTGTGGATTCAGCAGTCTGCAAACACTTTCTCTGCAGAGTCCCAAAACAGGCGTTTTCAGCCCATTACCGGCATATGGAAGAAACAGCAGTAAGCACAGGGAAATATCCGCTTCTAAATCCAAAACGCAGCTATCTAACAGAACGGTTGTCAATGTGTGCACTCAACTTCCAGAGTTAAACCCGTGTGTGGATTCAGCAGTCTGCAAACACTTTCTCTCCAGAGTCCCAAAACAGGCGTTTTCAGCCCATTACCGGCATATGGAAGAAACAGCAGTCAGCACAGGGAAATATCTGCTTCTAAATCCAAAACGAAGCTATCTAACAGAACGGTTGTCAATGTGTGCACTCAACTTCCAGAGTTAAACCCGTGTGTGGATTCAGCAGTCTGCAAACACTTTCTCTGCAGAGTCCCAAAACAGGCGTTTTCAGCCCATTACCGGCATATGGAAGAAACAGCAGTAAGCACAGGGAAATATCTGCTTCTAAATCCAAAACGCAGCTATCTAACAGAACGGTTGTCAATGTGTGCAATCAACTTCCAGAGTTAAACCTGTGTGTGGATTCAGCAGTCTGCAAACATCTTCTCTGCAGAGTCCCAAAACAGGTGTTTTCAGCCCATTACCGGCATATGGAAGAAACAGCAGTAAGCACAGGGAAATATCTGCTTCTAAATCCAAAACGCAGCTATCTAACAGAACGGGTGTCAATGTGTGCACTCAACTTCCAGAGTTAAACCCGTGTGTGGATTCAGCAGTCTGCAAACACTTTCTCTGCAGAGTCCCAAAACAGGCGTTTTCAGCCCATTACCGGCATATGGAAGAAACAGCAGTAAGCACAGGGAAATATCTGCTTCTAAATCCAAAACGCAGCTATCTAACAGAACGGTTGTCAATGTGTGCACTCAACTTCCAGAGTTAAACCCGTGTGTGGATTCAGCAGTCTGCAAACACTTTCTCTGCAGAGTCCCAAAACAGGCGTTTTCAGCCCATTACCGGCATATGGAAGAAACAGCAGTAAGCACAGGGAAATATCTGCTTCTAAATCCAAAACGCAGCTATCTAACAGAACGGTTGTCAATGTGTGCACTCAACTTCCAGAGTTAAACCCGTGTGTGGATTCAGCAGTCTGCAAACACTTTCTCTGCAGAGTCCCAAAACAGGCGTTTTCAGCCCATTACCGGCATATGGAAGAAACAGCAGTAAGCACAGGGAAATATCTGCTTCTAAATCCAAAACGCAGCTATCTAACAGAACGGTTGTCAATCTGTGCACTCAACTTCCAGAGTTAAACCCGTGTGTGGATTCAGCAGTCTGCAAACACTTTCTCTGCAGAGTCCCAAAACAGGCGTTTTCAGCCCATTACCGGCATATGGAAGAAACAGCAGTCAGCACAGGGAAATATCTGCTTCTAAATCCAAAACGCAGCTATCTAACAGAACGGTTGTCAATGTGTGCACTCAACTTCCAGAGTTAAACCCGTGTGTGGATTCAGCAGTCTGCAAACTCTTTCTCTGCAGAGTCCCAAAACAGGCGTTTTCAGCCCATTACCGGCATATGGAAGAAACAGCAGTAAGCCCAGGGAAATATCTGCTTCTAAATCCAAAACGCAGCTATCTAACAGAACGGTTGTCAATGTGTGCACTCAACTTCCAGAGTTAAACCCGTGTGTGGATTCAGCAGTCTGCAAACACTTTCTCTGCAGAGTCCCAAAACAGGCGTTTTCAGCCCATTACCGGCATATGGAAGAAACAGCAGTAAGCACAGGGAAATATCTGCTTCTAAATCCAAAACGCAGCTATCTAACAGAACGGTTGTCAATGTGTGCACTCAACTTCCAGAGTTAAACCCGTGTGTGGATTCAGCAGTCTGCAAACACTTTCTCTGCAGAGTCCCAAAACAGGCGTTTTCAGCCCATTACCGGCATATGGAAGAAACAGCAGTCAGCACAGGGAAATATCTGCTTCTAAATCCAAAACGCAGCTATCTAACAGAACGGTTGTCAATGTGTGCACTCAACTTCCAGAGTTAAACCCGTGTGTGGATTCAGCAGTCTGCAAACACTTTCTATGCAGAGTCCCAAAACAGGCGTTTTCAGCCCATTACCGGCATATGGAAGAAACAGCAGTAAGCACAGGGAAATATCTGCTTCTAAATCCGAAACGCAGCTATCTAACAGAACGGTTGTCAATGTGTGCACTCAACTTCCAGAGTTAAACCCGTGTGTGGATTCAGCAGTCTGCAAACATCTTCTCTGCAGAGTCCCAAAACAGGCGTTTTCAGCCCATTACCGGCATATGGAAGAAACAGCAGTAAGCCCAGGGAAATATCTGCTTCTAAATCCAAAACGCAGCTATCTAACAGAACGGTTGTCAATGTGTGCACTCACCTTCCAGAGTTAAACCAGTGTGTGGGTCAGCAGTCTGCAAACACTTTCTCTGCAGAGTCCCAAAACAGGCGTTTTCAGCCCATTACCGGCATATGGAAGAAACAGCAGTAAGCACAGGGAAATATCTGCTTCTAAATACAAAACGCAGCTATCTAACAGAACGGTTGTCAATGTGTGCACTCAACTTCCAGAGTTCAACCCGTGTGTGGATTCAGCAGTCTGCAAACACTTTCTCTGCAGATTCCCAAAACAGGCGTTTTCAGCCCATTACCGGCATATGGAAGAAACAGCAGTAAGCACAGGGAAATATCTGCTTCTAAATCCAAAACGCAGCTATCTAACAGAACGGTTGTCAATGTGTGCACTCAACTTTTAGAGTTAAACCCGTGTGTGGATTCAGCAGTCTGCAAACACTTTCTCTGCAGAGTCCCAAAACAGGCGTTTACAGCCCATTACCGGCATATGGAAGAAACAGCAGTAAGCCCAGGGAAATATCTGCTTCTAAATCCAAAACGCAGCTATCTAACAGAACGGTTGTCAATGTGTGCACGCAACTTCCAGAGTTAAACCCGTGTGTGGATTCAGCAGTCTGCAAACACTTTCTCTGCAGAGTCCCAAAACAGGCGTTTTCAGCCCATTACCGGCATATGGAACAAACAGCAGTCAGCACAGGGAAATATCTGCTTCTAAATCCAAAACGCAGCTATCTAACAGAACGGTTGTCAATGTGTGCACTCAACTTCCAGAGTTAAACCCGTGTGTGGATTCAGCAGTCTGCAAACACTTTCTCTGCAGAGTCCCAAAACAGGCGTTTTCAGCCCATTACTGGCATATGGAAGAAACAGCAGTAAGCACAGGGAAATATGTGCTTCTAAATCCAAAACGCAGCTATCTAACAGAACGGTTGTCAATGTGTGCACTCAACTTCCAGAGTTAAACCCGTGTGTGGTTTCAGCAGTCTGCAAACACTTTCTCTGCAGAGTCCCAAAACAGGCGTTTTCAGCCCATTACCGGCATATGGAAGAAACAGCAGTAAGCACAGGGAAATATCTGCTTCTAAATCCAAAACGCAGCTATCTAACAGAATGGTTGTCAATGTGTGCACTCAACTTCCAGAGTTCAACCCGTGTGTGGATTCAGCAGTCTGCAAACACTTTCTCTGCAGATTCCCAAAACAGGCGTTTTCAGCCCATTACCGGCATATGGAAGAAACAGCAGTAAGCACAGGGAAATATCTGCTTCTAAATCCAAAACGCAGCTATCTAACAGAACGGTTGTCAATGTGTGCACTCAACTTTTAGAGTTAAACCCGTGTGTGGATTCAGCAGTCTGCAAACACTTTCTCTGCAGAGTCCCAAAACAGGCGTTTACAGCCCATTACCGGCATATGGAAGAAACAGCAGTAAGCCCAGGGAAATATCTGCTTCTAAATCCAAAACGCAGCTATCTAACAGAACGGTTGTCAATGTGTGCACGCAACTTCCAGAGTTAAACCCGTGTGTGGATTCAGCAGTCTGCAAACACTTTCTCTGCAGAGTCCCAAAACAGGCGTTTTCAGCCCATTACCGGCATATGGAACAAACAGCAGTCAGCACAGGGAAATATCTGCTTCTAAATCCAAAACGCAGCTATCTAACAGAACGGTTGTCAATGTGTGCACTCAACTTCCAGAGTTAAACCCGTGTGTGGATTCAGCAGTCTGCAAACACTTTCTCTGCAGAGTCCCAAAACAGGCGTTTTCAGCCCATTACTGGCATATGGAAGAAACAGCAGTAAGCACAGGGAAATATGTGCTTCTAAATCCAAAACGCAGCTATCTAACAGAACGGTTGTCAATGTGTGCACTCAACTTCCAGAGTTAAACCCGTGTGTGGTTTCAGCAGTCTGCAAACACTTTCTCTGCAGAGTCCCAAAACAGGCGTTTTCAGCCCATTACCGGCATATGGAAGAAACAGCAGTAAGCACAGGGAAATATCTGCTTCTAAATCCAAAACGCAGCTATCTAACAGAATGGTTGTCAATGTGTGCACTCAACTTCCAGAGTTAAACCCGTGTGTGGATTCAGCAGTCTGCAAACACTTTCTCTGCAGAGTCCCAAAACAGGCGTTTTCAGCCCATTACCGGCATATGGAAGAAACAGCAGTAAGCACAGGGAAATATCTGCTTCAAAATCCAAAACGCAGCTATCTAACAGAATGGTTGTCAATGTGTGCACTCGACTTCCAGAGTTAAACCCGTGTGTGGATTCAGCAGTCTGCAAACTCTTTCTCTGCAGAGTCCCAAAACAGGCGTTTTCAGCCCATTACCGGCATATGGAAGAAACAGCAGTAAGCCCAGGGAAATATCTGCTTCTAAATCCAAAACGCAGCTATCTAACAGAACAGTTGTCAATGTGTGCACTCAACTTCCAGAGTTAAACCCGTGTGTGGATTCATCAGTCTGCAAACACTTTCTCTGCAGAGTCCCAAAACAGGCGTTTTCAGCCCATTACCGGCATATGGAAGAAACAGCAGTAAGCACAGGGAAATATCTGCTTCTAAATCCAAAACGCAGCTATCTAACAGAACGGTTGTCAATGTGTGCACTCAACTTCCAGAGTTAAACCCGTGTGTGGATTCAGCAGTCTGCAAACACTTTCTCTGCAGAGTCCCAAAACAGGCGTTTTCAGCCCATAACCGGCATATGGAAGAAACAGCAGTAAGCACAGGGAAATATCTGCTTCTAAATCCAAAACGCAGCTATCTAACAGAACGGTTGTCAATGTGTGCACTTGACTTCCAGAGTTAAACCCGTGTGTGGATTCAGCAGTCTGCAAACATCTTCTCTGCAGAGTCCCAAAACAGGCGTTTTCAGCCCATTACCGGCATATGGAAGAAACAGCAGTAAGCCCAGGGAAATATCTGCTTCTAAATCCAAAACGCAGCTATCTAACAGAACGGTTGTCAATGTGTGCACTCAACTTCCAGAGTTAAACCCGTGTGTGGATTCAGCAGTCTGCAAACACTTTCTCTGCAGAGTCCCAAAACAGGCGTTTTCAGCCCATTACCGGCATATGGAAGAAACAGCAGTAAGCACAGGGAAATATCTGCTTCTAAATCCAAAAGGCAGCTATCTAACAGAACGGTTGTCAATGTGTGCACTCAACTTCCAGAGTTAAACCCGTGTGTGGATTCAGCTGTCTGCAAACATCTTCTCTGCAGAGTCCCAAAACAGGCGTTTTCAGCCCATTACCGGCATATGGAAGAAACAGCAGTAAGCACAGGGAAATATCTGCTTCTAAATCCAAAACGCAGCTATCTAACAGAACGGTTGTCAATGTGTGCACTCAACTTCCAGAGTTAAACTCGTGTGTGGATTCAGCAGTCTGCAAACACTTTCTCTGCAGAGTCCCAAAACAGGCATTTTCAGCCCTTTACCGGCATATGGAAGAAACAGCAGTAAGCACAGGGAAATATCTGCTTCTAAATCCAAAACGCAGCTATCTAACAGAACGGTTGTCAATGTGTGCACTCAACTTCCAGAGTTAAACCCGTGTGTGGATTCAACTGTCTGCAAACATCTTCTCTGCAGAGTCCCAAAACAGGCGTTTTCAGCCCATTACCGGCATATGGAAGAAACAGCAGTAAGCCCAGGGAAATATCCGCTTCTAAATCCAAAACGCAGCTATCTAACAGAACGGTTGTCAATGTGTGCACTCAACTTCCAGAGTTAAACCCGTGTGTGGATTCAGCAGTCTGCAAACACTTTCTCTGCAGAGTCCCAAAACAGGCGTTTTCAGCCCATTACCGGCATATGGAAGAAACAGCAGTAAGCACAGGGAAATATCTGCTTCTAAATCCAAAACACAGCTATCTAACAGAACGGTTGTCAATGTGTGCACTCAACTTCCAGAGTTAAACCCGTGTGTGGATTCAGCAGTCTGCAAACACTTTCTCTGCAGAGTCCCAAAACAGGCGTTTTCAGCCCATTACCGGCATATGGAAGAAACAGCAGTAAGCACAGGGAAATATCTGCTTCTAAATCCAAAACGCAGCTATCTAACAGAACGGTTGTCAATGTGTGCACTCAACTTCCAGAGTTAAACCCGTGTGTGGATCTAGCAGTCTGCAAACACTTTCTCTGCAGAGTCCCAAAACAGGCGTTTTCAGCCCATTACCGGCATATGGAAGAAACAGCAGTAAGCACAGGGAAATATCTGCTTCTAAATCCAAAACGCAGCTATGTAACAGAACGGTTGTCAATGTGTGCACTCAACTTCCAGAGTTAAACCCGTGTGTGGATTCAGCAGTCTGCAAACCCTTTCTCTGCAGCGTCCCAAAACAGGCGTTTTCAGCCCATTACCTGCATATGGAAGAAACAGCAGTAAGCACAGGGAAATATCTGCTTCTAAATCCAAAACGCAGCTATCTAACAGAACGGTTGTCAATGTGTGCACTCAACTTCCCGAGTTAAACCCGTGTGTGGATTCAGCAGTCTGCAAACACTTTCTCTGCAGAGTCCCAAAACAGGCGTTTTCAGCCCATTACCGGCATATGGAAGAAACAGCAGTCAGCACAGGGAAATATCTGCTTCTAAATCCAAAACGCAGCTATCTAACAGAACGGTTGTCAATGTGTGCACTCAACTTCCAGAGTTAAACCCGTGTGTGGATTCAGCAGTCTGCAAACACTTTCTCTGCAGAGTCCCAAAACAGGCGTTTTCAGCCCATTACCGGCATATGGAAGAAACAGCAGTAAGCACAGGGAAATATCTGCTTCTAAATCCAAAACGCAGCTATCTAACAGAACGGTTGTCAATGTGTGCACTCGACTTCCAGAGTTAAACCCGTGTGTGGATTCAGCAGTCTGCAAACATCTTCTCTGCAGAGTCCCAAAACAGGCGTTTTCAGCCCATTACCGGCATATGGAAGAAACAGCAGTAAGCCCAGGGAAATATCTGCTTCTAAATCCAAAACGCAGCTATCTAACAGAACGGTTGTCAATGTGTGCACTCAACTTCCAGAGTTAAACCCGTGTGTGGATTCAGCAGTCTGCAAACACTTTCTCTGCAGAGTCCCAAAACAGGCGTTTTCAGCCCATTACCGGCATATGGAAGAAACAGCAGTAAGCACAGGGAAATATCTGCTTCTAAATCCAAAACGCAGCTATCTAACAGAACGGTTGTCAATGTGTGCACTCAACTTCCAGAGTTAAACTCGTGTGTGGATTCAGCAGTCTGCAAACACTTTCTCTGCAGAGTCCCAAAACAGGCGTATTCAGCCCTTTACCGGCATATGGAAGAAACAGCAGTAAGCACAGGGAAATATCTGCTTCTAAATCCAAAACGCAGCTATCTAACAGAACGGTTGTCAATGTGTGCACTCAACTTCCAGAGTTAAACCCGTGTGTGGATTCAGCTGTCTGCAAACATCTTCTCTGCAGAGTCCGAAAACAGGCGTTTTCAGCCCATTACCGGCATATGGAAGAAACAGCAGTAAGCCCAGGGAAATATCCGCTTCTAAATCCAAAACGCAGCTATCTAACAGAACGGTTGTCACTGTGTGCACTCAACTTCCAGAGTTAAATCCGTGTGTGGATTCAGCAGTCTGCAAACACTTTCTCTGCAGAGTCCCAAAACAGGCGTTTTCAGCCCATTACCGGAATATGGAAGAAACAGCAGTAAGCACAGGGAAATATCTGCTTCTAAATCCAAAACGCAGCTATCTAACAGAACGGTTGTCAATGTCTGCACTCAACTTCCAGAGTTAAACCCGTGTGTGGATTCATCAGTCTGCAAACACTTTCTCTGCAGAGTCCCAAAACAGGCGTTTTCAGCCCATTACCGGCATATGGAAGAAACAGCAGTAAGCACAGCGAAATATCTGCTTCTAAATCCAAAAGGCAGCTATCTAACAGAACGGTTGTCAATGTGTGCACTCAACTTCCAGAGTTAAACCCGTGTGTGGATTCAGCAGTCTGCAAACACTTTCTCTGCAGAGTCCCTAAACAGGCGTTTTCAGCCCATTACCGGCATATGGAAGAAACAGCAGTAAGCACAGGGAAATATCTGCTTCTAAATCCAAAACACAGCTATCTAACAGAACGGTTGTCAATGTGTGCACTCAACTTCCAGAGATAAACCCGTGTGTGGATTCAGCAGTCTGCAAACACTTTCTCTGCAGAGTCCCAAAACAGGCGTTTTCAGTCCATTACCGGCCTATGGAAGAAACAGCAGTAAGCACAGGGAAATATCTGCTTCTAAATCCAAAACGCAGCTATCTAACAGAACGGTTGTCAATGTGTGCACTCAACTTCCAGAGTTAAACCCGTGTGTGGATTCAGCAGTCTGCAAACACTTTCTCTGCAGAGTCCCAAAACAGGCGTTTTCAGCCCATTACCGGCATATGGAAGAAACAACAGTCAGCACAGGGAAATATCTGCTTCTAAATCCAAAACGCAGCTATCTAACAGAACGGTTGTCAATGTGTGCACTCACCTATCAGAGTTAAACCCGTGTGTGGGTCAGCAGTCTGCAAACACTTTCTCTGCAGAGTCCCAAAACAGGCGTTTTCAGCCCATTACCGGCATATGGAAGAAACAGCAGTAAGCACAGGGAAATATCTGCTTCTAAATCCAAAACGCAGCTATCTAACAGAACGGTTGTCAATGTGTGCACTCAACTTCCAGAGTTAAACCCGTGTGTGGATTCAGCAGTCTGCAAACACTTTCTCTGCAGAGTCCCAAAACAGGCGTTTTCAGCCCATTACCGGCATATGGAAGAAACAGCAGTAAGCACAGGGAAATATCTGCTTCTAAATCCAAAACGCAGCTATCTAACAGAACGGTTGTCAATGTGTGCACTCAACTTCCAGAGTTAAACCCGTGTGTGGATTCAGCAGTCTGCAAACACTTTCTCTGCAGAGTCCCAAAACAGGCGTTTTCAGCCCATTACCGGCATATGGAAGAAACAGCAGTAAGCACAGGGAAATATCTGCTTCTAAATCCAAAACGCAGCTATCTAACAGAACGGTTGTCAATGTGTGCACTCAACTTCCAGAGTTAAACCCATGTGTGGATTCAGCAGTCTGCAAACACTTTCTCTGCAGAGTCCCAAAACAGGCGTTTTCAGCCCATTACCGGCATATGGAAGAAACAGCAGTAAGCACAGGGAAATATCTGCTTCTAAATCCAAAACGCAGCTATCTAACAGAACGGTTGTCAATGTGTGCACTCGTCTTCCAGAGTTAAACCCGTGTGTGGATTCAGCAGTCTGCAAATATCTTCTCTGCAGAGTCCCAAAACAGGCGTTTTCAGCCCATTACCGGCATATGGAAGAAACAGCAGTAAGCCCAGGGAAATATCTGCTTCTAAATCCAAAACGCAGCTATCTAACAGAACGGTTTTCAATGTGTGCACTCAACTTCCAGAGTTAAACCCGTGTGTGGATTCAGCAGTCTGCAAACACTTTCTCTGCAGAGTCCCAAAACAGGCGTTTTCAGCCCATTACCGGCATATGGAAGAAACAGCAGTCAGCACAGGGAAATATCTGCTTCTAAATCCAAAACGCAGCTATGTAACAGAACGGTTGTCAATGTGTGCACTCAACTTCCAGAGTTAAACCCGTGTGTGGATTCAGCAGTCTGCAAACCCTTTCTCTGCAGCGTCCCAAAACAGGCGTTTTCAGCCCATTACCTGCATATGGAAGAAACAGCAGTAAGCACAGGGAAATATCTGCTTCTAAATCCAAAACGCAGCTATCTAACAGAACGGTTGTCAATGTGTGCACTCAACTTCCCGAGTTAAACCCGTGTGTGGATTCAGCAGTCTGCAAACACTTTCTCTGCAGAGTCCCAAAACAGGCGTTTTCAGCCCATTACCGGCATATGGAAGAAACAGCAGTCAGCACAGGGAAATATCTGCTTCTAAATCCAAAACGCAGCTATCTAACAGAACGGTTGTCAATGTGTGCACTCAACTTCCAGAGTTAAACCCGTGTGTGGATTCAGCAGTCTGCAAACACTTTCTCTGCAGAGTCCCAAAACAGGCGTTTTCAGCCCATTACCGGCATATGGAAGAAACAGCAGTAAGCACAGGGAAATATCTGCTTCTAAATCCAAAACGCAGCTATCTAACAGAACGGTTGTCAATGTGTGCACTCGACTTCCAGAGTTAAACCCGTGTGTGGATTCAGCAGTCTGCAAACATCTTCTCTGCAGAGTCCCAAAACAGGCGTTTTCAGCCCATTACCGGCATATGGAAGAAACAGCAGTAAGCCCAGGGAAATATCTGCTTCTAAATCCAAAACGCAGCTATCTAACAGAACGGTTGTCAATGTGTGCACTCAACTTCCAGAGTTAAACCCGTGTGTGGATTCAGCAGTCTGCAAACACTTTCTCTGCAGAGTCCCAAAACAGGCGTTTTCAGCCCATTACCGGCATATGGAAGAAACAGCAGTAAGCACAGGGAAATATCTGCTTCTAAATCCAAAACGCAGCTATCTAACAGAACGGTTGTCAATGTGTGCACTCAACTTCCAGAGTTAAACTCGTGTGTGGATTCAGCAGTCTGCAAACACTTTCTCTGCAGAGTCCCAAAACAGGCGTATTCAGCCCTTTACCGGCATATGGAAGAAACAGCAGTAAGCACAGGGAAATATCTGCTTCTAAATCCAAAACGCAGCTATCTAACAGAACGGTTGTCAATGTGTGCACTCAACTTCCAGAGTTAAACCCGTGTGTGGATTCAGCTGTCTGCAAACATCTTCTCTGCAGAGTCCGAAAACAGGCGTTTTCAGCCCATTACCGGCATATGGAAGAAACAGCAGTAAGCCCAGGGAAATATCCGCTTCTAAATCCAAAACGCAGCTATCTAACAGAACGGTTGTCACTGTGTGCACTCAACTTCCAGAGTTAAATCCGTGTGTGGATTCAGCAGTCTGCAAACACTTTCTCTGCAGAGTCCCAAAACAGGCGTTTTCAGCCCATTACCGGAATATGGAAGAAACAGCAGTAAGCACAGGGAAATATCTGCTTCTAAATCCAAAACGCAGCTATCTAACAGAACGGTTGTCAATGTCTGCACTCAACTTCCAGAGTTAAACCCGTGTGTGGATTCATCAGTCTGCAAACACTTTCTCTGCAGAGTCCCAAAACAGGCGTTTTCAGCCCATTACCGGCATATGGAAGAAACAGCAGTAAGCACAGCGAAATATCTGCTTCTAAATCCAAAAGGCAGCTATCTAACAGAACGGTTGTCAATGTGTGCACTCAACTTCCAGAGTTAAACCCGTGTGTGGATTCAGCAGTCTGCAAACACTTTCTCTGCAGAGTCCCTAAACAGGCGTTTTCAGCCCATTACCGGCATATGGAAGAAACAGCAGTAAGCACAGGGAAATATCTGCTTCTAAATCCAAAACACAGCTATCTAACAGAACGGTTGTCAATGTGTGCACTCAACTTCCAGAGATAAACCCGTGTGTGGATTCAGCAGTCTGCAAACACTTTCTCTGCAGAGTCCCAAAACAGGCGTTTTCAGTCCATTACCGGCCTATGGAAGAAACAGCAGTAAGCACAGGGAAATATCTGCTTCTAAATCCAAAACGCAGCTATCTAACAGAACGGTTGTCAATGTGTGCACTCAACTTCCAGAGTTAAACCCGTGTGTGGATTCAGCAGTCTGCAAACACTTTCTCTGCAGAGTCCCAAAACAGGCGTTTTCAGCCCATTACCGGCATATGGAAGAAACAACAGTCAGCACAGGGAAATATCTGCTTCTAAATCCAAAACGCAGCTATCTAACAGAACGGTTGTCAATGTGTGCACTCACCTATCAGAGTTAAACCCGTGTGTGGGTCAGCAGTCTGCAAACACTTTCTCTGCAGAGTCCCAAAACAGGCGTTTTCAGCCCATTACCGGCATATGGAAGAAACAGCAGTAAGCACAGGGAAATATCTGCTTCTAAATCCAAAACGCAGCTATCTAACAGAACGGTTGTCAATGTGTGCACTCAACTTCCAGAGTTAAACCCGTGTGTGGATTCAGCAGTCTGCAAACACTTTCTCTGCAGAGTCCCAAAACAGGCGTTTTCAGCCCATTACCGGCATATGGAAGAAACAGCAGTAAGCACAGGGAAATATCTGCTTCTAAATCCAAAACGCAGCTATCTAACAGAACGGTTGTCAATGTGTGCACTCAACTTCCAGAGTTAAACCCGTGTGTGGATTCAGCAGTCTGCAAACACTTTCTCTGCAGAGTCCCAAAACAGGCGTTTTCAGCCCATTACCGGCATATGGAAGAAACAGCAGTAAGCACAGGGAAATATCTGCTTCTAAATCCAAAACGCAGCTATCTAACAGAACGGTTGTCAATGTGTGCACTCAACTTCCAGAGTTAAACCCATGTGTGGATTCAGCAGTCTGCAAACACTTTCTCTGCAGAGTCCCAAAACAGGCGTTTTCAGCCCATTACCGGCATATGGAAGAAACAGCAGTAAGCACAGGGAAATATCTGCTTCTAAATCCAAAACGCAGCTATCTAACAGAACGGTTGTCAATGTGTGCACTCGTCTTCCAGAGTTAAACCCGTGTGTGGATTCAGCAGTCTGCAAATATCTTCTCTGCAGAGTCCCAAAACAGGCGTTTTCAGCCCATTACCGGCATATGGAAGAAACAGCAGTAAGCCCAGGGAAATATCTGCTTCTAAATCCAAAACGCAGCTATCTAACAGAACGGTTTTCAATGTGTGCACTCAACTTCCAGAGTTAAACCCGTGTGTGGATTCAGCAGTCTGCAAACACTTTCTCTGCAGAGTCCCAAAACAGGCGTTTTCAGCCCATTACCGGCATATGGAAGAAACAGCAGTCAGCACAGGGAAATATCTGCTTCTAAATCCAAAACGCAGCTATCTAACAGAACGGTTGTCAATGTGTGCACTCAACTTCCAGAGTTAAACCCGTGTGTGGATTCAGCAGTCTGCAAACACTTTCTCTCCAGAGTCCCAAAACAGGCGTTTTCAGCCCATTACCGGCATATGGAAGAAACAGCAGTCAGCACAGGGAAATATCTGCTTCTAAATCCAAAACGAAGCTATCTAACAGAACGGTTGTCAATGTGTGCACTCAACTTCCAGAGTTAAACCCGTGTGTGGATTCAGCAGTCTGCAAACACTTTCTCTGCAGAGTCCCAAAACAGGCGTTTTCAGCCCATTACCGGCATATGGAAGAAACAGCAGTAAGCACAGGGAAATATCTGCTTCTAAATCCAAAACGCAGCTATCTAACAGAACGGTTGTCAATGTGTGCAATCAACTTCCAGAGTTAAACCTGTGTGTGGATTCAGCAGTCTGCAAACATCTTCTCTGCAGAGTCCCAAAACAGGTGTTTTCAGCCCATTACCGGCATATGGAAGAAACAGCAGTAAGCACAGGGAAATATCTGCTTCTAAATCCAAAACGCAGCTATCTAACAGAACGGGTGTCAATGTGTGCACTCAACTTCCAGAGTTAAACCCGTGTGTGGATTCAGCAGTCTGCAAACACTTTCTCTGCAGAGTCCCAAAACAGGCGTTTTCAGCCCATTACCGGCATATGGAAGAAACAGCAGTAAGCACAGGGAAATATCTGCTTCTAAATCCAAAACGCAGCTATCTAACAGAACGGTTGGCAATGTGTGCACTCAACTTCCAGAGTTAAACCCGTGTGTGGATTCAGCAGTCTGCAAACACTTTCTCTGCAGAGTCCCAAAACAGGCGTTTTCAGCCCATTACCGGCATATGGAAGAAACAGCAGTCAGCACAGGGAAATATCTGCTTCTAAATCCAAAACGCAGCTATCTAACAGAACGGTTGTCAATGTGTGCACTCAACTTCCAGAGTTAAACCCGTGTGTGGATTCAGCAGTCTGCAAACTCTTTCTCTGCAGAGTCCCAAAACAGGCGTTTTCAGCCCATTACCGGCATATGGAAGAAACAGCAGTAAGCCCAGGGAAATATCTGCTTCTAAATCCAAAACGCAGCTATCTAACAGAACGGTTGTCAATGTGTGCACTCAACTTCCAGAGTTAAACCCGTTTGTGGATTCAGCAGTCTGCAAACACTTTCTCTGCAGAGTCCCAAAACAGGCGTTTTCAGCCCATTACCGGCATATGGAAGAAACAGCAGTAAGCACAGGGAAATATCTGCTTCTAAATCCAAAACGCAGCTATCTAACAGAACGGTTGTCAATGTGTGCACTCAACTTCCAGAGTTAAACCCGTGTGTGGATTCAGCAGTCTGCAAACACTTTCTCTGCAGAGTCCCAAAACAGGCGTTTTCAGCCCATTACCGGCATATGGAAGAAACAGCAGTCAGCACAGGGAAATATCTGCTTCTAAATCCAAAACGCAGCTATCTAACAGAACGGTTGTCAATGTGTGCACTCGACTTCCAGAGTTAAACCCGTGTGTGGATTCAGCAGTCTGCAAACACTTTCTATGCAGAGTCCCAAAACAGGCGTTTTCAGCCCATTACCGGCATATGGAAGAAACAGCAGTAAGCACAGGGAAATATCTGCTTCTAAATCCGAAACGCAGCTATCTAACAGAACGGTTGTCAATGTGTGCACTCGACTTCCAGAGTTAAACCCGTGTGTGGATTCAGCAGTCTGCAAACATCTTCTCTGCAGAGTCCCAAAACAGGCGTTTTCAGCCCATTACCGGCATATGGAAGAAACAGCAGTAAGCCCAGGGAAATATCTGCTTCTAAATCCAAAACGCAGCTATCTAACAGAACGGTTGTCAATGTGTGCACTCACCTTCCAGAGTTAAACCAGGGTGTGGGTCAGCAGTCTGCAAACACTTTCTCTGCAGAGTCCCAAAACAGGCGTTTTCAGCCCATTACCGGCATATGGAAGAAACAGCAGTAAGCACAGGGAAATATCTGCTTCTAAATACAAAACGCAGCTATCTAACAGAACGGTTGTCAATGTGTGCACTCAACTTCCAGAGTTCAACCCGTGTGTGGATTCAGCAGTCTGCAAACACTTTCTCTGCAGAGTCCCAAAACAGGCGTTTTCAGCCCATTACCGGCATATGGAAGAAACAGCAGTAAGCACAGGGAAATATCTGCTTCTAAATCCAAAACGCAGCTATCTAACAGAACGGTTGTCAATGTGTGCACTCAACTTTTAGAGTTAAACCCGTGTGTGGATTCAGCAGTCTGCAAACACTTTCTCTGCAGAGTCCCAAAACAGGCGTTTACAGCCCATTACCGGCATATGGAAGAAACAGCAGTAAGCCCAGGGAAATATCTGCTTCTAAATCCAAAACGCAGCTATCTAACAGAACGGTTGTCAATGTGTGCACGCAACTTCCAGAGTTAAACCCGTGTGTGGATTCAGCAGTCTGCAAACACTTTCTCTGCAGAGTCCCAAAACAGGCGTTTTCAGCCCATTACCGGCATATGGAAGAAACAGCAGTCAGCACAGGGAAATATCTGCTTCTAAATCCAAAACGCAGCTATCTAACAGAACGGTTGTCAATGTGTGCACTCAACTTCCAGAGTTAAACCCGTGTGTGGATTCAGCAGTCTGCAAACACTTTCTCTGCAGAGTCCCAAAACAGGCGTTTTCAGCCCATTACCGGCATATGGAAGAAACAGCAGTAAGCACAGGGAAATATCTGCTTCTAAATCCAAAACGCAGCTATCTAACAGAACGGTTGTCAATGTGTGCACTCGACTTCCAGAGTTAAACCCGTGTGTGGATTCAGCAGTCTGCAAACATCTTCTCTGCAGAGTCCCAAAACAGGCGTTTTCAGCCCATTACCGGCATATGGAAGAAACAGCAGTAAGCCCAGGGAAATATCTGCTTCTAAATCCAAAACGCAGCTATCTAACAGAACGGTTGTCAATGTGTGCACTCAACTTCCAGAGTTAAACCCGTGTGTGGATTCAGCAGTCTGCAAACACTTTCTCTGCAGAGTCCCAAAACAGGCGTTTTCAGCCCATTACTGGCATATGGAAGAAACAGCAGTAAGCACAGGGAAATATGTGCTTCTAAATCCAAAACGCAGCTATCTAACAGAACGGTTGTCAATGTGTGCACTCAACTTCCAGAGTTAAACCCGTGTGTGGTTTCAGCAGTCTGCAAACACTTTCTCTGCAGAGTCCCAAAACAGGCGTTTTCAGCCCATTACCGGCATATGGAAGAAACAGCAGTAAGCACAGGGAAATATCTGCTTCTAAATCCAAAACGCAGCTATCTAACAGAACGGTTGTCAATGTGTGCACTCAACTTCCAGAGTTAAACCCGTGTGTGGATTCAGCAGTCTGCAAACACTTTCTCTGCAGAGTCCCAAAACAGGCGTTTTCAGCCCATTACCGGCATATGGAAGAAACAGCAGTAAGCACAGGGAAATATCTGCTTCAAAATCCAAAACGCAGCTATCTAACAGAACGGTTGTCAATGTGTGCACTCGACTTCCAGAGTTAAACCCGTGTGTGGATTCAGCAGTCTGCAAACATCTTCTCTGCAGAGTCCCAAAACAGGCGTTTTCAGCCCATTACCGGCATATGGAAGAAACAGCAGTAAGCCCAGGGAAATATCTGCTTCTAAATCCAAAACGCAGCTATCTAACAGAACAGTTGTCAATGTGTGCACTCAACTTCCAGAGTTAAACCCGTGTGTGGATTCATCAGTCTGCAAACACTTTCTCTGCAGAGTCCCAAAACAGGCGTTTTCAGCCCATTACCGGCATATGGAAGAAACAGCAGTAAGCACAGGGAAATATCTGCTTCTAAATCCAAAACGCAGCTATCTAACAGAACGGTTGTCAATGTGTGCACTCAACTTCCAGAGTTAAACCCGTGTGTGGATTCAGCAGTCTGCAAACACTTTCTCTGCAGAGTCCCAAAACAGGCGTTTTCAGCCCATAACCGGCATATGGAAGAAACAGCAGTAAGCACAGGGAAATATCTGCTTCTAAATCCAAAACGCAGCTATCTAACAGAACGGTTGTCAATGTGTGCACTCGACTTCCAGAGATAAACCCGTGTGTGGATTCAGCAGTCTGCAAACATCTTCTCTGCAGAGTCCCAAAACAGGCGTTTTCAGCCCATTACCGGCATATGGAAGAAACAGCAGTAAGCCCAGGGAAATATCTGCTTCTAAATCCAAAACGCAGCTATCTAACAGAACGGTTGTCAATGTGTGCACTCAACTTCCAGAGTTAAACCCGTGTGTGGATTCAGCAGTCTGCAAACACTTTCTCTGCAGAGTCCCAAAACAGGCGTTTTCAGCCCATTACCGGCATATGGAAGAAACAGCAGTAAGCACAGGGAAATATCTGCTTCTAAATCCAAAAGGCAGCTATCTAACAGAACGGTTGTCAATGTGTGCACTCAACTTCCAGAGTTAAACCCGTGTGTGGATTCAGCTGTCTGCAAACATCTTCTCTGCAGAGTCCCAAAACAGGCGTTTTCAGCCCATTACCGGCATATGGAAGAAACAGCAGTAAGCACAGGGAAATATCTGCTTCTAAATCCAAAACGCAGCTATCTAACAGAACGGTTGTCAATGTGTGCACTCAACTTCCAGAGTTAAACTCGTGTGTGGATTCAGCAGTCTGCAAACACTTTCTCTGCAGAGTCCCAAAACAGGCATTTTCAGCCCTTTACCGGCCTATGGAAGAAACAGCAGTAAGCACAGGGAAATATCTGCTTCTAAATCCAAAACGCAGCTATCTAACAGAACGGTTGTCAATGTGTGCACTCAACTTCCAGAGTTAAACCCGTGTGTGGATTCAACTGTCTGCAAACATCTTCTCTGCAGAGTCCCAAAACAGGCGTTTTCAGCCCATTACCGGCATATGGAAGAAACAGCAGTAAGCCCAGGGAAATATCCGCTTCTAAATCCAAAACGCAGCTATCTAACAGAACGGTTGTCAATGTGTGCACTCAACTTCCAGAGTTAAACTCGTGTGTGGATTCAGCAGTCTGCAAACACTTTCTCTGCAGAGTCCCCAAACAGGCGTTTTCAGCCCATTACCGGCATATGGAAGAAACAGCAGTAAGCACAGGGAAATATCTGCTTCTAAATCCAAAACACAGCTATCTAAGAGAACGGTTGTCAATGTGTGCACTCAACTTCCAGAGTTAAACCCGTGTGTGGATTCAGCAGTCTGCAAACACTTTCTCTGCAGAGTCCCAAAACAGGCGTTTTCAGCCCATTACCGGCATATGGAAGAAACAGCAGTAAGCACAGGGAAATATCTGCTTCTAAATCCAAAACGCAGCTATCTAACAGAACGGTTGTCAATGTGTGCACTCAACTTCCAGAGTTAAACCCGTGTGTGGATCTAGCAGTCTGCAAACACTTTCTCTGCAGAGTCCCAAAACAGGCGTTTTCAGCCCATTACCGGCATATGGAAGAAACAGCAGTAAGCACAGGGAAATATCTGCTTCTAAATCCAAAACGCAGCTATGTAACAGAACGGTTGTCAATGTGTGCACTCAACTTCCAGAGTTAAACCCGTGTGTGGATTCAGCAGTCTGCAAACCCTTTCTCTGCAGCGTCCCAAAACAGGCGTTTTCAGCCCATTACCTGCATATGGAAGAAACAGCAGTAAGCACAGGGAAATATCTGCTTCTAAATCCAAAACGCAGCTATCTAACAGAACGGTTGTCAATGTGTGCACTCAACTTCCCGAGTTAAACCCGTGTGTGGATTCAGCAGTCTGCAAACACTTTCTCTGCAGAGTCCCAAAACAGGCGTTTTCAGCCCATTACCGGCATATGGAAGAAACAGCAGTCAGCACAGGGAAATATCTGCTTCTAAATCCAAAACGCAGCTATCTAACAGAACGGTTGTCAATGTGTGCACTCAACTTCCAGAGTTAAACCCGTGTGTGGATTCAGCAGTCTGCAAACACTTTCTCTGCAGAGTCCCAAAACAGGCGTTTTCAGCCCATTACCGGCATATGGAAGAAACAGCAGTAAGCACAGGGAAATATCTGCTTCTAAATCCAAAACGCAGCTATCTAACAGAACGGTTGTCAATGTGTGCACTCGACTTCCAGAGTTAAACCCGTGTGTGGATTCAGCAGTCTGCAAACATCTTCTCTGCAGAGTCCCAAAACAGGCGTTTTCAGCCCATTACCGGCATATGGAAGAAACAGCAGTAAGCCCAGGGAAATATCTGCTTCTAAATCCAAAACGCAGCTATCTAACAGAACGGTTGTCAATGTGTGCACTCAACTTCCAGAGTTAAACCCGTGTGTGGATTCAGCAGTCTGCAAACACTTTCTCTGCAGAGTCCCAAAACAGGCGTTTTCAGCCCATTACCGGCATATGGAAGAAACAGCAGTCAGCACAGGGAAATATCTGCTTCTAAATCCAAAACGCAGCTATCTAACAGAACGGTTGTCAATGTGTGCACTCAACTTCCAGAGTTAAACTCGTGTGTGGATTCAGCAGTCTGCAAACACTTTCTCTGCAGAGTCCCAAAACAGGCGTATTCAGCCCTTTACCGGCATATGGAAGAAACAGCAGTAAGCACAGGGAAATATCTGCTTCTAAATCCAAAACGCAGCTATCTAACAGAACGGTTGTCAATGTGTGCACTCAACTTCCAGAGTTAAACCCGTGTGTGGATTCAGCTGTCTGCAAACATCTTCTCTGCAGAGTCTGAAAACAGGCGTTTTCAGCCCATTACCGGCATATGGAAGAAACAGCAGTAAGCCCAGGGAAATATCCGCTTCTAAATCCAAAACGCAGCTATCTAACAGAACGGTTGTCACTGTGTGCACTCAACTTCCAGAGTTAAATCCGTGTGTGGATTCAGCAGTCTGCAAACACTTTCTCTGCAGAGTCCCAAAACAGGCGTTTTCAGCCCATTACCGGAATATGGAAGAAACAGCAGTAAGCACAGGGAAATATCTGCTTCTAAATCCAAAACGCAGCTATCTAACAGAACGGTTGTCAATGTCTGCACTCAACTTCCAGAGTTAAACCCGTGTGTGGATTCATCAGTCTGCAAACACTTTCTCTGCAGAGTCCCAAAACAGGCGTTTTCAGCCCATTACCGGCATATGGAAGAAACAGCAGTAAGCACAGGGAAATATCTGCTTCTAAATCCAAAAGGCAGCTATCTAACAGAACGGTTGTCAATGTGTGCACTCAACTTCCAGAGTTAAACCCGTGTGTGGATTCAGCAGTCTGCAAACACTTTCTCTGCAGAGTCCCAAAACAGGCGTTTTCAGCCCATTACCGGCATATGGAAGAAACAGCAGTAAGCACAGGGAAATATCTGCTTCTAAATCCAAAACACAGCTATCTAACAGAACGGTTGTCAATGTGTGCACTCAACTTCCAGAGATAAACCCGTGTGTGGATTCAGCAGTCTGCAAACACTTTCTCTGCAGAGTCCCAAAACAGGCGTTTTCAGTCCATTACCGGCCTATGGAAGAAACAGCAGTAAGCACAGGGAAATATCTGCTTCTAAATCCAAAACGCAGCTATCTAACAGAACGGTTGTCAATGTGTGCACTCAACTTCCAGAGTTAAACCCGTGTGTGGATTCAGCAGTCTGCAAACACTTTCTCTGCAGAGTCCCAAAACAGGCGTTTTCAGCCCATTACCGGCATATGGAAGAAACAACAGTCAGCACAGGGAAATATCTGCTTCTAAATCCAAAACGCAGCTATCTAACAGAACGGTTGTCAATGTGTGCACTCACCTATCAGAGTTAAACCCGTGTGTGGGTCAGCAGTCTGCAAACACTTTCTCTGCAGAGTCCCAAAACAGGCGTTTTCAGCCCATTACCGGCATATGGAAGAAACAGCAGTAAGCACAGGGAAATATCTGCTTCTAAATCCAAAACGCAGCTATCTAACAGAACGGTTGTCAATGTGTGCACTCAACTTCCAGAGTTAAACCCGTGTGTGGATTCAGCAGTCTGCAAACACTTTCTCTGCAGAGTCCCAAAACAGGCGTTTTCAGCCCATTACCGGCATATGGAAGAAACAGCAGTAAGCACAGGGAAATATCTGCTTCTAAATCCAAAACGCAGCTATCTAACAGAACGGTTGTCAATGTGTGCACTCAACTTTTAGAGTTAAACCCGTGTGTGGATTCAGCAGTCTGCAAACACTTTCTCTGCAGAGTCCCAAAACAGGCGTTTACAGCCCATTACCGGCATATGGAAGAAACAGCAGTAAGCCCAGGGAAATATCTGCTTCTAAATCCAAAACGCAGCTATCTAACAGAACGGTTGTCAATGTGTGCACGCAACTTCCAGAGTTAAACCCGTGTGTGGATTCAGCAGTCTGCAAACACTTTCTCTGCAGAGTCCCAAAACAGGCGTTTTCAGCCCTTTACCGGCATATGGAAGAAACAGCAGTAAGCACAGGGAAATATCTGCTTCTAAATCCAAAACGCAGCTATCTAACAGAACGGTTGTCAATGTGTGCACTCAACTTCCAGAGTTAAACCCGTGTGTGGATTCAGCAGTCTGCAAACACTTTCTCTGCAGAGTCCCAAAACAGGCGTTTTCAGCCCATTACCGGCATATGGAAGAAACAGCAGTAAGCACAGGGAAATATCTGCTTCTAAATCCAAAACGCAGCTATCTAACAGAACGGTTGTCAATGTGTGCACTCGTCTTCCAGAGTTAAACCCGTGTGTGGATTCAGCAGTCTGCAAATATCTTCTCTGCAGAGTCCCAAAACAGGCGTTTTCAGCCCATTACCGGCATATGGAAGAAACAGCAGTAAGCCCAGGGAAATATCTGCTTCTAAATCCAAAACGCAGCTATCTAACAGAACGGTTTTCAATGTGTGCACTCAACTTCCAGAGTTAAACCCGTGTGTGGATTCAGCAGTCTGCAAACACTTTCTCTGCAGAGTCCCAAAACAGGCGTTTTCAGCCCATTACCGGCATATGGAAGAAACAGCAGTCAGCACAGGGAAATATCTGCTTCTAAATCCAAAACGCAGCTATCTAACAGAACGGTTGTCAATGTGTGCACTCAACTTCCAGAGTTAAACCCGTGTGTGGATTCAGCAGTCTGCAAACACTTTCTCTCCAGAGTCCCAAAACAGGCGTTTTCAGCCCATTACCGGCATATGGAAGAAACAGCAGTCAGCACAGGGAAATATCTGCTTCTAAATCCAAAACGAAGCTATCTAACAGAACGGTTGTCAATGTGTGCACTCAACTTCCAGAGTTAAACCCGTGTGTGGATTCAGCAGTCTGCAAACACTTTCTCTGCAGAGTCCCAAAACAGGCGTTTTCAGCCCATTACCGGCATATGGAAGAAACAGCAGTAAGCACAGGGAAATATCTGCTTCTAAATCCAAAACGCAGCTATCTAACAGAACGGTTGTCAATGTGTGCAATCAACTTCCAGAGTTAAACCTGTGTGTGGATTCAGCAGTCTGCAAACATCTTCTCTGCAGAGTCCCAAAACAGGTGTTTTCAGCCCATTACCGGCATATGGAAGAAACAGCAGTAAGCACAGGGAAATATCTGCTTCTAAATCCAAAACGCAGCTATCTAACAGAACGGGTGTCAATGTGTGCACTCAACTTCCAGAGTTAAACCCGTGTGTGGATTCAGCAGTCTGCAAACACTTTCTCTGCAGAGTCCCAAAACAGGCGTTTTCAGCCCATTACCGGCATATGGAAGAAACAGCAGTAAGCACAGGGAAATATCTGCTTCTAAATCCAAAACGCAGCTATCTAACAGAACGGTTGTCAATGTGTGCACTCAACTTCCAGAGTTAAACCCGTGTGTGGATTCAGCAGTCTGCAAACACTTTCTCTGCAGAGTCCCAAAACAGGCGTTTTCAGCCCATTACCGGCATATGGAAGAAACAGCAGTAAGCACAGGGAAATATCTGCTTCTAAATCCAAAACGCAGCTATCTAACAGAACGGTTGTCAATGTGTGCACTCAACTTCCAGAGTTAAACCCGTGTGTGGATTCAGCAGTCTGCAAACACTTTCTCTGCAGAGTCCCAAAACAGGCGTTTTCAGCCCATTACCGGCATATGGAAGAAACAGCAGTAAGCACAGGGAAATATCTGCTTCTAAATCCAAAACGCAGCTATCTAACAGAACGGTTGTCAATCTGTGCACTCAACTTCCAGAGTTAAACCCGTGTGTGGATTCAGCAGTCTGCAAACACTTTCTCTGCAGAGTCCCAAAACAGGCGTTTTCAGCCCATTACCGGCATATGGAAGAAACAGCAGTCAGCACAGGGAAATATCTGCTTCTAAATCCAAAACGCAGCTATCTAACAGAACGGTTGTCAATGTGTGCACTCAACTTCCAGAGATAAACCCGTGTGTGGATTCAGCAGTCTGCAAACTCTTTCTCTGCAGAGTCCCAAAACAGGCGTTTTCAGCCCATTACCGGCATATGGAAGAAACAGCAGTAAGCCCAGGGAAATATCTGCTTCTAAATCCAAAACGCAGCTATCTAACAGAACGGTTGTCAATGTGTGCACTCAACTTCCAGAGTTAAACCCGTGTGTGGATTCAGCAGTCTGCAAACACTTTCTCTGCAGAGTCCCAAAACAGGCGTTTTCAGCCCATTACCGGCATATGGAAGAAACAGCAGTAAGCACAGGGAAATATCTGCTTCTAAATCCAAAACGCAGCTATCTAACAGAACGGTTGTCAATGTGTGCACTCAACTTCCAGAGTTAAACCCGTGTGTGGATTCAGCAGTCTGCAAACACTTTCTCTGCAGAGTCCCAAAACAGGCGTTTTCAGCCCATTACCGGCATATGGAAGAAACAGCAGTAAGCACAGGGAAATATCTGCTTCTAAATCCAAAACGCAGTTATCTAACAGAACGGTTGTCAATGTGTGCACTCAACTTCCAGAGTTAAACCCGTGTGTGGATCTAGCAGTCTGCAAACACTTTCTCTGCAGCGTCCCAAAACAGGCGTTTTCAGCCCATTACCTGCATAAGGAAGAAACAGCAGTAAGCACAGGGAAATATCTGCTTCTAAATCCAAAACGCAGCTATCTAACAGAACGGTTGTCAATGTGTGCACTCAACTTCCAGAGTTAAACCCGTGTGTGGATTCAGCAGTCTGCAAACACTTTCTCTGCAGAGTCCCAAAACAGGCGTTTTCAGCCCATTACCGGCATATGGAAGAAACAGCAGTAAGCACAGGGAAATATCTGCTTCTAAATCCAAAACGCAGCTATCTAACAGAACGGTTGTCAATGTGTGCACTCGACTTCCAGAGTTAAACCCGTGTGTGGATTCAGCAGTCTGCAAACATCTTCTCTGCAGAGTCCCAAAACAGGCGTTTTCAGCCCATTACCGGCATATGGAAGAAACAGCAGTAAGCCCAGGGAAATATCTGCTTCTAAATCCAAAACGCATCTATCTAACAGAACGGTTGTCAATGTGTGCACTCAACTTCCAGAGTTAAACCCGTGTGTGGATTCAGCAGTCTGCAAACACTTTCTCTGCAGAGTCCCAAAACAGGCGTTTTCAGCCCATTACCGGCATATGGAAGAAACAGCAGTAAGCACAGGGAAATATCTGCTTCTAAATCCAAAACGCAGCTATCTAACAGAACGGTTGTCAATGTGTGCACTCAACTTCCAGAGTTAAACTCGTGTGTGGATTCAGCAGTCTGCAAACACTTTCTCTGCAGAGTCCCAAAACAGGCGTTTTCAGCCCTTTACCGGCATATGGAAGAAACAGCAGTAAGCACAGGGAAATATCTGCTTCTAAATCCAAAACGCAGCTATCTAACAGAACGGTTGTCAATGTGTGCACTCAACTTCCAGAGTTAAACCCGTGTGTGGATTCAGCTGTCTGCAAACATCTTCTCTGCAGTATCCGAAAACAGGCGTTTTCAGCCCATTACCGGCATATGGAAGAAACAGCAGTAAGCCCAGGGAAATATCCGCTTCTAAATCCAAAACGCAGCTATCTAACAGAACGGTTGTCACTGTGTGCACTCAACTTCCAGAGTTAAATCCGTGTGTGGATTCAGCAGTCTGCAAACACTTTCTCTGCAGAGTCCCAAAACAGGCGTTTTCAGCCCATTACCGGAATATGGAAGAAACAGCAGTAAGCACAGGGAAATATCTGCTTCTAAATCCAAAACGCAGCTATCTAACAGAACGGTTGTCAATGTCTGCACTCAACTTCCAGAGTTAAACCCGTGTGTGGATTCATCAGTCTGCAAACACTTTCTCTGCAGAGTCCCAAAACAGGCGTTTTCAGCCCATTACCGGCATATGGAAGAAACAGCAGTAAGCACAGGGAAATATCTGCTTCTAAATCCAAAAGGCAGCTATCTAACAGAACGGTTGTCAATGTGTGCACTCAACTTCCAGAGTTAAACCCGTGTGTGGATTCAGCAGTCTGCAAACACTTTCTCTGCAGAGTCCCAAAACAGGCGTTTTCAGCCCATTACCGGCATATGGAAGAAACAGCAGTCAGCACAGGGAAATATCTGCTTCTAAATCCAAAACGCAGCTATCTAACAGAACGGTTGTCAATGTGTGCACTCAACTTCCAGAGTTAAACCCGTGTGTGGATTCAGCAGTCTGCAAACACTTTCTCTCCTGAGTCCCAAAACAGGCGTTTTCAGCCCATTTCCGGCATATGGAAGAAACAGCAGTCACCACAGGGAAATATCTGCTTCTAAATCCAAAACGAAGCTATCTAACAGAACGGTTGTCAATGTGTGCACTCAACTTCCAGAGTTAAACCCGTGTGTGGATTCAGCAGTCTGCAAACACTTTCTCTGCAGAGTCCCAAAACAGGCGTTTTCAGCCCATTACCGGCATATGGAAGAAACAGCAGTAAGCACAGGGAAATATCTGCTTCTAAATCCAAAACGCAGCTATCTAACAGAATGGTTGTCAATGTGTGCAATCAACTTCCAGAGTTAAACCTGTGTGTGGATTCAGCAGTCTGCAAACATCTTCTCTGCAGAGTCCCAAAACAGGTGTTTTCAGCCCTTTACCGGCATATGGAAGAAACAGCAGTAAGCCCAGGGAAATATCTGCTTCTAAATCCAAAACGCAGCTATCTAACAGAACGGGTGTCAATGTGTGCACTCAACTTCCAGAGTTAAACCCGTGTGTGGATTCAGCAGTCTGCAAACACTTTCTCTGCAGAGTCCCAAAACAGGCGTTTTCAGCCCATTACCGGCATATGGAAGAAACAGCAGTAAGCACAGGGAAATATCTGCTTCTAAATCCAAAACGCAGCTATCTAACAGAACGGTTGTCAATGTGTGCACTCAACTTCCAGAGTTAAACCCGTGTGTGGATTCAGCAGTCTGCAAACACTTTCTCTGCAGAGTCCCAAAACAGGCGTTTTCAGCCCATTACCGGCATATGGAAGAAACAGCAGTCAGCACAGGGAAATATCTGCTTCTAAATCCAAAACGCAGCTATCTAACAGAACGGTTGTCAATGTGTGCACTCAACTTCCAGAGTTAAACCCGTGTGTGGATTCAGCAGTCTGCAAACACTTTCTCTGCAGAGTCCCAAAACAGGCGTTTTCAGCCCATTACCGGCATATGGAAGAAACAGCAGTAAGCACAGGGAAATATCTGCTTCTAAATCCAAAACGCAGCTATCTAACAGAACGGTTGTCAATGTGTGCACTCGACTTCCAGAGTTAAACCCGTGTGTGGATTCAGCAGTCTGCAAACATCTTCTCTGCAGAGTCCCAAAACAGGCGTTTTCAGCCCATTACCGGCATATGGAAGAAACAGCAGTAAGCCCATGGAAATATCTGCTTCTAAATCCAAAACGCAGCTATCTAACAGAACGGTTGTCAATGTGTGCACTCAACTTCCAGAGTTAAACCCGTGTGTGGATTCAGCAGTCTGCAAACACTTTCTCTGCAGAGTCCCAAAACAGGCGTTTTCAGCCCATTACCGGCATATGGAAGAAACAGCAGTAAGCACAGGGAAATATCTGCTTCTAAATCCAAAACGCAGCTATCTAACAGAACGGTTGTCAATGTGTGCTCTCAACTTCCAGAGTTAAACTCGTGTGTGGATTCAGCAGTCTGCAAACACTTTCTCTGCAGAGTCCCAAAACAGGCGTTTTCAGCCCTTTACCGGCATATGGAAGAAACAGCAGTAAGCACAGGGAAATATCTGCTTCTAAATCCAAAACGCAGCTATCTAACAGAACGGTTGTCACTGTGTGCACTCAACTTCCAGAGTTAAACCCATGTGTGGATTCAGCTGTCTGCAAACATCTTCTCTGCAGAGTCCGAAAACAGGCGTTTTCAGCCCATTACCGGCATATGGAAGAAACAGCAGTAAGCCCAGGGAAATATCCGCTTCTAAATCCAAAACACAGCTATCTAACAGAACGGTTGTCACTGTGTGCACTCAACTTCCAGAGTTAAATCCGTGTGTGGATTCAGCAGTCTGCAAACACTTTCTCTGCAGAGTCCCAAAACAGGCGTTTTCAGCCCATTACCGGCATATGGAAGAAACAGCAGTAAGCACAGGGAAATATCTGCTTCTAAATCCAAAACGCAGCTATCTAACAGAACGGTTGTCAATGTCTGCACTCAACTTCCAGAGTTAAACCCGTGTGTGGATTCATCAGTCTGCAAACACTTTCTCTGCAGAGTCCCAAAACAGGCGTTTTCAGCCCATTACCGGCATATGGAAGAAACAGCAGTAAGCACAGGGAAATATCTGCTTCTAAATCCAAAAGGCAGCTATCTAACAGAACGGTTGTCAATGTGTGCACTCAACTTCCAGAGTTAAACCCGTGTGTGGATTCACCAGTCTGCAAACACTTTCTCTGCAGAGTCCCAAAACAGGCGTTTTCAGCCCATTACCGGCATATGGAAGAAACAGCAGTCAGCACAGGGAAATATCTGCTTCTAAATCCAAAACGAAGCTATCTAACAGAACGGTTGTCAATGTGTGCACTCAACTTCCAGAGTTAAACCCGTGTGTGGATTCAGCAGTCTGCAAACACTTTCTCTGCAGAGTCCCAAAACAGGCGTTTTCAGCCCATTACCGGCATATGGAAGAAACAGCAGTAAGCACAGGGAAATATCTGCTTCTAAATCCAAAACGCAGCTATCTAACAGAATGGTTGTCAATGTGTGCAATCAACTTCCAGAGTTAAACCTGTGTGTGGATTCAGCAGTCTGCAAACATCTTCTCTGCAGAGTCCCAAAACAGGTGTTTTCAGCCCATTACCGGCATATGGAAGAAACAGCAGTAAGCCCAGGGAAATATCTGCTTCTAAATCCAAAACGCAGCTATCTAACAGAACGGGTGTCAATGTGTGCACTCAACTTCCAGAGTTAAACCCGTGTGTGGATTCAGCAGTCTGCAAACACTTTCTCTGCAGAGTCCCAAAACAGGCGTTTTCAGCCCATTACCGGCATATGGAAGAAACAGCAGTAAGCACAGGGAAATATCTGCTTCTAAATCCAAAACGCAGCTATCTAACAGAACGGTTGTCAATGTGTGCACTCAACTTCCAGAGTTAAACCCGTGTGTGGATTCAGCAGTCTGCAAACACTTTCTCTGCAGAGTCCCAAAACAGGCGTTTTCAGCCCATTACCGGCATATGGAAGAAACAGCAGTAAGCACAGGGAAATATCTGCTTCTAAATCCAAAACGCAGCTATCTAACAGAACGGTTGTCAATGTGTGCACTCAACTTCCAGAGTTAAACCCGTGTGTGGATTCAGCAGTCTGCAAACACTTTCTCTGCAGAGTCCCAAAACAGGCGTTTTCAGCCCATTACCGGCATATGGAAGAAACAGCAGTAAGCACAGGGAAATATCTGCTTCTAAATCCAAAACGCAGCTATCTAACAGAACGGTTGTCAATGTGTGCACTCAACTTCCAGAGTTAAACCCGTGTGTGGATTCAGCAGTCTGCAAACACTTTCTCTGCAGAGTCCCAAAACAGGCGTTTTCAGCCCATTACCGGCATATGGAAGAAACAGCAGTCAGCACAGGGAAATATCTGCTTCTAAATCCAAAACGCAGCTATCTAACAGAACGGTTGTCAATGTGTGCACTCAACTTCCAGAGTTAAACCCGTGTGTGGATTCAGCAGTCTGCAAACTCTTTCTCTGCAGAGTCCCAAAACAGGCGTTTTCAGCCCATTACCGGCATATGGAAGAAACAGCAGTAAGCACAGGGAAATATCTGCTTCTAAATCCAAAACACAGCTATCTAACAGAACGGTTGTCAATGTGTGCACTCAACTTCCAGAGTTAAACCCGTGTGTGGATTCAGCAGTCTGCAAACACTTTCTCTGCAGAGTCCCAAAACAGGCGTTTTCAGCCCATTACCGGCATATGGAAGAAACAGCAGTAAGCACAGGGAAATATCTGCTTCTAAATCCAAAACGCAGTTATCTAACAGAACGGTTGTCAATGTGTGCACTCAACTTCCAGAGTTAAACCCGTGTGTGGATCTCGCAGTCTGCAAACACTTTCTCTGCAGCGTCCCAAAACAGGCGTTTTCAGCCCATTACCTGCATATGGAAGAAACAGCAGTAAGCACAGGGAAATATCTGCTTCTAAATCCAAAACGCAGCTATCTAACAGAACGGTTGTCAATGTGTGCACTCAACTTCCAGAGTTAAACCCGTGTGTGGATTCAGCAGTCTGCAAACACTTTCTCTGCAGAGTCCCAAAACAGGCGTTTTCAGCCCATTACCGGCATATGGAAGAAACAGCAGTAAGCACAGGGAAATATCTGCTTCTAAATCCAAAACGCAGCTATCTAACAGAACGGTTGTCAATGTGTGCACTCGACTTCCAGAGTTAAACCCGTGTGTGGATTCAGCAGTCCGCAAACATCTTCTCTGCAGAGTCCCAAAACAGGCGTTTTCAGCCCATTACCGGCATATGGAAGAAACAGCAGTAAGCCCAGGGAAATATCTGCTTCTAAATCCAAAACGCAGCTATCTAACAGAACGGTTGTCAATGTGTGCACTCAACTTCCAGAGTTAAACCCGTGTGTGGATTCAGCAGTCTGCAAACACTTTCTCTGCAGAGTCCCAAAACAGGCGTTTTCAGCCCATTACCGGCATATGGAAGAAACAGCAGTAAGCACAGGGAAATATCTGCTTCTAAATCCAAAACGCAGCTATCTAACAGAACGGTTGTCAATGTGTGCACTCAACTTCCAGAGTTAAACTCGTGTGTGGATTCAGCAGTCTGCAAACACTTTCTCTGCAGAGTCCCAAAACAGGCGTTTTCAGCCCTTTACCGGCATATGGAAGAAACAGCAGTAAGCACAGGGAAATATCTGCTTCTAAATCCAAAACGCAGCTATCTAACAGAACGGTTGTCAATGTGTGCACTCGACTTCCAGAGTTAAACCCGTGTGTGGATTCAGCTGTCTGCAAACATCTTCTCTGCAGAGTCCGAAAACAGGCGTTTTCAGCCCATTACCGGCATATGGAAGAAACAGCAGTAAGCCCAGGGAAATATCCGCTTCTAAATCCAAAACGCAGCTATCTAACAGAACGGTTGTCACTGTGTGCACTCAACTTCCAGAGTTAAATCCGTGTGTGGATTCAGCAGTCTGCAAACACTTTCTCTGCAGAGTCCCAAAACAGGCGTTTTCAGCCCATTACCGGAATATGGAAGAAACAGCAGTAAGCACAGGGAAATATCTGCTTCTAAATCCAAAACGCAGCTATCTAACAGAACGGTTGTCAATGTCTGCACTCAACTTCCAGAGTTAAACCCGTGTGTGGATTCATCAGTCTGCAAACACTTTCTCTGCAGAGTCCCAAAACAGGCGTTTTCAGCCCATTACCGGCATATGGAAGAAACAGCAGTAAGCACAGGGAAATATCTGCTTCTAAATCCAAAACGCAGCTATCTAACAGAACGGTTGTCAATGTGTGCACTCAACTTCCAGAGTTAAACCCGTGTGTGGATTCAGCAGTCTGCAAACACTTTCTCTGCAGAGTCCCAAAACAGGCGTTTTCAGCCCATTACCGGCATATGGAAGAAACAGCAGTAAGCACAGGGAAATATCTGCTTCTAAATCCAAAACGCAGCTATCTAACAGAACGGTTGTCAATGTGTGCACTCAACTTCCAGAGTTAAACCCGTGTGTGGATTCAGCAGTCTGCAAACACTTTCTCTGCAGAGTCCCAAAACAGGCGTTTTCAGCCCATTACCGGCCTATGGAAGAAACAGCAGTAAGCACAGGGAAATATCTGCTTCTAAATCCAAAACGCAGCTATCTAACAGAACGGTTGTCAATGTGTGCACTCGTCTTCCAGAGTTAAACCCGTGTGTGGATTCAGCAGTCTGCAAATATCTTCTCTGCAGAGTCCCAAAACAGGCGTTTTCAGCCCATTACCGGCATATGGAAGAAACAGCAGTAAGCCCAGGGAAATATCTGCTTCTAAATCCAAAACGCAGCTATCTAACAGAACGGTTGTCAATGTGTGCACTCAACTTCCAGAGTTAAACCCGTGTGTGGATTCAGCAGTCTGCAAACACTTTCTCTGCAGAGTCCCAAAACAGGCGTTTTCAGCCCATTACCGGCATATGGAAGAAACAGCAGTAAGCACAGGGAAATATCTGCTTCTAAATCCAAAACGCAGCTATCTAACAGAACGGTTGTCAATGTGTGCACTCAACTTCCAGAGTTAAACTCGTGTGTGGATTCAGCAGTCTGCAAACACTTTCTCTGCAGAGTCCCAAAACAGGCGTTTTCAGCCCTTTACCGGCATATGGAAGAAACAGCAGTAAGCACAGGGAAATATCTGCTTCTAAATCCAAAACGCAGCTATCTAACAGAACGGTTGTCAATGTGTGCACTCAACTTCCAGAGTTAAACCCGTGTGTGGATTCAGCTGTCTGCAAACATCTTCTCTGCAGTGTCCGAAAACAGGCGTTTTCAGCCCATTACCGGCATATGGAAGAAACAGCAGTAAGCCCAGGGAAATATCCGCTTCTAAATCCAAAACGCAGCTATCTAACAGAACGGTTGTCACTGTGTGCACTCAACTTCCAGAGTTAAATCCGTGTGTGGATTCAGCAGTCTGCAAACACTTTCTCTGCAGAGTCCCAAAACAGGCGTTTTCAGCCCATTACCGGAATATGGAAGAAACAGCAGTAAGCACAGGGAAATATCTGCTTCTAAATCCAAAACGCAGCTATCTAACAGAACGGTTGTCAATGTCTGCACTCAACTTCCAGAGTTAAACCCGTGTGTGGATTCATCAGTCTGCAAACACTTTCTCTGCAGAGTCCCAAAACAGGCGTTTTCAGCCCATTACCGGCATATGGAAGAAACAGCAGTAAGCACAGGGAAATATCTGCTTCTAAATCCAAAAGGCAGCTATCTAACAGAACGGTTGTCAATGTGTGCACTCAACTTCCAGAGTTAAACCCGTGTGTGGATTCAGCAGTCTGCAAACACTTTCTCTGCAGAGTCCCAAAACAGGCGTTTTCAGCCCATTACCGGCATATGGAAGAAACAGCAGTCAGCACAGGGAAATATCTGCTTCTAAATCCAAAACGCAGCTATCTAACAGAACGGTTGTCAATGTGTGCACTCAACTTCCAGAGTTAAACCCGTGTGTGGATTCAGCAGTCTGCAAACACTTTCTCTCCAGAGTCCCAAAACAGGCGTTTTCAGCCCATTTCCGGCATATGGAAGAAACAGCAGTCACCACAGGGAAATATCTGCTTCTAAATCCAAAACGAAGCTATCTAACAGAACGGTTGTCAATGTGTGCACTCAACTTCCAGAGTTAAACCCGTGTGTGGATTCAGCAGTCTGCAAACACTTTCTCTGCAGAGTCCCAAAACAGGCGTTTTCAGCCCATTACCGGCATATGGAAGAAACAGCAGTAAGCACAGGGAAATATCTGCTTCTAAATCCAAAACGCAGCTATCTAACAGAATGGTTGTCAATGTGTGCAATCAACTTCCAGAGTTAAACCTGTGTGTGGATTCAGCAGTCTGCAAACATCTTCTCTGCAGAGTCCCAAAACAGGTGTTTTCAGCCCATTACCGGCATATGGAAGAAACAGCAGTAAGCCCAGGGAAATATCTGCTTCTAAATCCAAAACGCAGCTATCTAACAGAACGGGTGTCAATGTGTGCACTCAACTTCCAGAGTTAAACCCGTGTGTGGATTCAGCAGTCTGCAAACACTTTCTCTGCAGAGTCCCAAAACAGGTGTTTTCAGCCCATTACCGGCATATGGAAGAAACAGCAGTAAGCACAGGGAAATATCTGCTTCTAAATCCAAAACGCAGCTATCTAACAGAACGGTTGTCAATGTGTGCACTCAACTTCCAGAGTTAAACCCGTGTGTGGATTCAGCAGTCTGCAAACACTTTCTCTGCAGAGTCCCAAAACAGGCGTTTTCAGCCCATTACCGGCATATGGAAGAAACAGCAGTAAGCACAGGGAAATATCTGCTTCTAAATCCAAAACGCAGCTATCTAACAGAACGGTTGTCAATGTGTGCACTCAACTTCCAGAGTTAAACCCGTGTGTGGATTCAGCAGTCTGCAAACACTTTCTCTGCAGAGTCCCAAAACAGGCGTTTTCAGCCCATTACCGGCATATGGAAGAAACAGCAGTAAGCACAGGGAAATATCTGCTTCTAAATCCAAAACGCAGCTATCTAACAGAACGGTTGTCAATGTGTGCACTCAACTTCCAGAGTTAAACCCGTGTGTGGATTCAGCAGTCTGCAAACACTTTCTCTGCAGAGTCCCAAAACAGGCGTTTTCAGCCCATTACCGGCATATGGAAGAAACAGCAGTCAGCACAGGGAAATATCTGCTTCTAAATCCAAAACGCAGCTATCTAACAGAACGGTTGTCAATGTGTGCACTCAACTTCCAGAGTTAAACCCGTGTGTGGATTCAGCAGTCTGCAAACACTTTCTCTGCAGAGTCCCAAAACAGGCGTTTTCAGCCCATTACCGGCATATGGAAGAAACAGCAGTAAGCACAGGGAAATATCTGCTTCTAAATCCAAAACGCAGCTATCTAACAGAACGGTTGTCAATGTGTGCACTCGACTTCCAGAGTTAAACCCGTGTGTGGATTCAGCAGTCTGCAAACATCTTCTCTGCAGAGTCCCAAAACAGGCGTTTTCAGCCCATTACCGGCATATGGAAGAAACAGCAGTAAGCCCAGGGAAATATCTGCTTCTAAATCCAAAACGCAGCTATCTAACAGAACGGTTGTCAATGTGTGCACTCAACTTCCAGAGTTAAACCCGTGTGTGGATTCAGCAGTCTGCAAACACTTTCTCTGCAGAGTCCCAAAACAGGCGTTTTCAGCCCATTACCGGCATATGGAAGAAACAGCAGTAAGCACAGGGAAATATCTGCTTCTAAATCCAAAACGCAGCTATCTAACAGAACGGTTGTCAATGTGTGCACTCAACTTCCAGAGTTAAACTCGTGTGTGGATTCAGCAGTCTGCAAACACTTTCTCTGCAGAGTCCCAAAACAGGCGTTTTCAGCCCTTTACCGGCATATGGAAGAAACAGCAGTAAGCACAGGGAAATATCTGCTTCTAAATCCAAAACGCAGCTATCTAACAGAACGGTTGTCAATGTGTGCACTCAACTTCCAGAGTTAAACCCATGTGTGGATTCAGCTGTCTGCAAACATCTTCTCTGCAGAGTCCGAAAACAGGCGTTTTCAGCCCATTACCGGCATATGGAAGAAACAGCAGTAAGCCCAGGGAAATATCCGCTTCTAAATCCAAAACGCAGCTATCTAACAGAACGGTTGTCACTGTGTGCACTCAACTTCCAGAGTTAAATCCGTGTGTGGATTCAGCAGTCTGCAAACACTTTCTCTGCAGAGTCCCAAAACAGGCGTTTTCAGCCCATTACCGGCATATGGAAGAAACAGCAGTAAGCACAGGGAAATATCTGCTTCTAAATCCAAAACGCAGCTATCTAACAGAACGGTTGTCAATGTCTGCACTCAACTTCCAGAGTTAAACCCGTGTGTGGATTCAGCAGTCTGCAAACACTTTCTCTGCAGAGTCCCAAAACAGGCGTTTTCAGCCCATTACCGGCATATGGAAGAAACAGCAGTAAGCACAGGGAAATATCTGCTTCTAAATCCAAAAGGCAGCTATCTAACAGAACGGTTGTCAATGTGTGCACTCAACTTCCAGAGTTAAACCCGTGTGTGGATTCACCAGTCTGCAAACACTTTCTCTGCAGAGTCCCAAAACAGGCGTTTTCAGCCCATTACCGGCATATGGAAGAAACAGCAGTCAGCACAGGGAAATATCTGCTTCTAAATCCAAAACGAAGCTATCTAACAGAACGGTTGTCAATGTGTGCACTCAACTTCCAGAGTTAAACCCGTGTGTGGATTCAGCAGTCTGCAAACACTTTCTCTGCAGAGTCCCAAAACAGGCGTTTTCAGCCCATTACCGGCATATGGAAGAAACAGCAGTAAGCACAGGGAAATATCTGCTTCTAAATCCAAAACGCAGCTATCTAACAGAATGGTTGTCAATGTGTGCAATCAACTTCCAGAGTTAAACCTGTGTGTGGATTCAGCAGTCTGCAAACATCTTCTCTGCAGAGTCCCAAAACAGGTGTTTTCAGCCCATTACCGGCATATGGAAGAAACAGCAGTAAGCCCAGGGAAATATCTGCTTCTAAATCCAAAACGCAGCTATCTAACAGAACGGGTGTCAATGTGTGCACTCAACTTCCAGAGTTAAACCCGTGTGTGGATTCAGCAGTCTGCAAACACTTTCTCTGCAGAGTCCCAAAACAGGCGTTTTCAGCCCATTACCGGCATATGGAAGAAACAGCAGTAAGCACAGGGAAATATCTGCTTCTAAATCCAAAACGCAGCTATCTAACAGAACGGTTGTCAATGTGTGCACTCAACTTCCAGAGTTAAACCCGTGTGTGGATTCAGCAGTCTGCAAACACTTTCTCTGCAGAGTCCCAAAACAGGCGTTTTCAGCCCATTACCGGCATATGGAAGAAACAGCAGTAAGCACAGGGAAATATCTGCTTCTAAATCCAAAACGCAGCTATCTAACAGAACGGTTGTCAATGTGTGCACTCAACTTCCAGAGTTAAACCCGTGTGTGGATTCAGCAGTCTGCAAACACTTTCTCTGCAGAGTCCCAAAACAGGCGTTTTCAGCCCATTACCGGCATATGGAAGAAACAGCAGTAAGCACAGGGAAATATCTGCTTCTAAATCCAAAACGCAGCTATCTAACAGAACGGTTGTCAATGTGTGCACTCAACTTCCAGAGTTAAACCCGTGTGTGGATTCAGCAGTCTGCAAACACTTTCTCTGCAGAGTCCCAAAACAGGCGTTTTCAGCCCATTACCGGCATATGGAAGAAACAGCAGTCAGCACAGGGAAATATCTGCTTCTAAATCCAAAACGCAGCTATCTAACAGAACGGTTGTCAATGTGTGCACTCAACTTCCAGAGTTAAACCCGTGTGTGGATTCAGCAGTCTGCAAACTCTTTCTCTGCAGAGTCCCAAAACAGGCGTTTTCAGCCCATTACCGGCATATGGAAGAAACAGCAGTAAGCCCAGGGAAATATCTGCTTCTAAATCCAAAACGCAGCTATCTAACAGAACGGTTGTCAATGTGTGCACTCAACTTCCAGAGTTAAACCCGTGTGTGGATTCAGCAGTCTGCAAACACTTTCTCTGCAGAGTCCCAAAACAGGCGTTTTCAGCCCATTACCGGCATATGGAAGAAACAGCAGTAAGCACAGGGAAATATCTGCTTCTAAATCCAAAACACAGCTATCTAACAGAACGGTTGTCAATGTGTGCACTCAACTTCCAGAGTTAAACCCGTGTGTGGATTCAGCAGTCTGCAAACACTTTCTCTGCAGAGTCCCAAAACAGGCGTTTTCAGCCCTTTACCGGCATATGGAAGAAACAGCAGTAAGCACAGGGAAATATCTGCTTCTAAATCCAAAACGCAGTTATCTAACAGAACGGTTGTCAATGTGTGCACTCAACTTCCAGAGTTAAACCCGTGTGTGGATCTCGCAGTCTGCAAACACTTTCTCTGCAGCGTCCCAAAACAGGCGTTTTCAGCCCATTACCTGCATATGGAAGAAACAGCAGTAAGCACAGGGAAATATCTGCTTCTAAATCCAAAACGCAGCTATCTAACAGAACGGTTGTCAATGTGTGCACTCAACTTCCAGAGTTAAACCCGTGTGTGGATTCAGCAGTCTGCAAACACTTTCTCTGCAGAGTCCCAAAACAGGCGTTTTCAGCCCATTACCGGCATATGGAAGAAACAGCAGTAAGCACAGGGAAATATCTGCTTCTAAATCCAAAACGCAGCTATCTAACAGAACGGTTGTCAATGTGTGCACTCGACTTCCAGAGTTAAACCCGTGTGTGGATTCAGCAGTCTGCAAACATCTTCTCTGCAGAGTCCCAAAACAGGCGTTTTCAGCCCATTACCGGCATATGGAAGAAACAGCAGTAAGCCCAGGGAAATATCTGCTTCTAAATCCAAAACGCAGCTATCTAACAGAACGGTTGTCAATGTGTGCACTCAACTTCCAGAGTTAAACCCGTGTGTGGATTCAGCAGTCTGCAAACACTTTCTCTGCAGAGTCCCAAAACAGGCGTTTTCAGCCCATTACCGGCATATGGAAGAAACAGCAGTAAGCACAGGGAAATATCTGCTTCTAAATCCAAAACGCAGCTATCTAACAGAACGGTTGTCAATGTGTGCACTCAACTTCCAGAGTTAAACTCGTGTGTGGATTCAGCAGTCTGCAAACACTTTCTCTGCAGAGTCCCAAAACAGGCGTTTTCAGCCCTTTACCGGCATATGGAAGAAACAGCAGTAAGCACAGGGAAATATCTGCTTCTAAATCCAAAACGCAGCTATCTAACAGAACGGTTGTCAATGTGTGCACTCAACTTCCAGAGTTAAACCCGTGTGTGGATTCAGCTGTCTGCAAACATCTTCTCTGCAGAGTCCGAAAACAGGCGTTTTCAGCCCATTACCGGCATATGGAAGAAACAGCAGTAAGCCCAGGGAAATATCCGCTTCTAAATCCAAAACGCAGCTATCTAACAGAACGGTTGTCACTGTGTGCACTCAACTTCCATAGTTAAATCCGTGTGTGGATTCAGCAGTCTGCAAACACTTTCTCTGCAGAGTCCCAAAACAGGCGTTTTCAGCCCATTACCGGAATATGGAAGAAACAGCAGTAAGCACAGGGAAATATCTGCTTCTAAATCCAAAACGCAGCTATCTAACAGAACGGTTGTCAATGTCTGCACTCAACTTCCAGAGTTAAACCCGTGTGTGGATTCATCAGTCTGCAAACACTTTCTCTGCAGAGTCCCAAAACAGGCGTTTTCAACCCATTACCGGCATATGGAAGAAACAGCAGTAAGCACAGGGAAATATCTGCTTCTAAATCCAAAACGCAGCTATCTAACAGAACGGTTGTCAATGTGTGCACTCAACTTCCAGAGTTAAACCCGTGTGTGGATTCAGCAGTCTGCAAACACTTTCTCTGCAGAGTCCCAAAACAGGCGTTTTCAGCCCATTACCGGCATATGGAAGAAACAGCAGTAAGCACAGGGAAATATCTGCTTCTAAATCCAAAACACAGCTATCTAACAGAACGGTTGTCAATGTGTGCACTCAACTTCCAGAGTTAAACCCGTGTGTGGATTCAGCAGTCTGCAAACACTTTCTCTGCAGAGTCCCAAAACAGGCGTTTTCAGCCCATTACCGGCCTATGGAAGAAACAGCAGTAAGCACAGGGAAATATCTGCTTCTAAATCCAAAACGCAGCTATCTAACAGAACGGTTGTCAATGTGTGCACTCGTCTTCCAGAGTTAAACCCGTGTGTGGATTCAGCAGTCTGCAAATATCTTCTCTGCAGAGTCCCAAAACAGGCGTTTTCAGCCCATTACCGGCATATGGAAGAAACAGCAGTAAGCCCAGGGAAATATCTGCTTCTAAATCCAAAACGCAGCTATCTAACAGAACGGTTGTCAATGTGTGCACTCAACTTCCAGAGTTAAACCCGTGTGTGGATTCAGCAGTCTGCAAACACTTTCTCTGCAGAGTCCCAAAACAGGCCTTTTCAGCCCATTACCGGCATATGGAAGAAACAGCAGTCAGCACAGGGAAATATCTGCTTCTAAATCCAAAACGCAGCTATCTAACAGAACGGTTGTCAATGTGTGCACTCAACTTCCAGAGTTAAACCCGTGTGTGGATTCAGCAGTCTGCAAACACTTTCTCTCCAGAGTCCCAAAACAGGCGTTTTCAGCCCATTACCGGCATATGGAAGAAACAGCAGTCAGCACAGGGAAATATCTGCTTCTAAATCCAAAACGAAGCTATCTAACAGAACGGTTGTCAATGTGTGCACTCAACTTCCAGAGTTAAACCCGTGTGTGGATTCAGCAGTCTGCAAACACTTTCTCTGCAGAGTCCCAAAACAGGCGTTTTCAGCCCATTACCGGCATATGGAAGAAACAGCAGTAAGCACAGGGAAATATCTGCTTCTAAATCCAAAACGCAGCTATCTAACAGAACGGTTGTCAATGTGTGCAATCAACTTCCAGAGTTAAACCTGTGTGTGGATTCAGCAGTCTGCAAACATCTTCTCTGCAGAGTCCCAAAACAGGCGTTTTCAGCCCATTACCGGCATATGGAAGAAACAGCAGTAAGCACAGGGAAATATCTGCTTCTAAATCCAAAACGCAGCTATCTAACAGAACGGTTGTCAATGTGTGCACTCAACTTCCAGAGTTAAACCCGTGTGTGGATTCAGCAGTCTGCAAACACTTTCTCTGCAGAGTCCCAAAACAGGCGTTTTCAGCCCATTACCGGCATATGGAAGAAACAGCAGTAAGCACAGGGAAATATCTGCTTCTAAATCCAAAACGCAGCTATCTAACAGAACGGTTGTCAATGTGTGCACTCAACTTCCAGAGTTAAACCCGTGTGTGGATTCAGCAGTCTGCAAACACTTTCTCTGCAGAGTCCCAAAACAGGCGTTTTCAGCCCATTACCGGCATATGGAAGAAACAGCAGTAAGCACAGGGAAATATCTGCTTCTAAATCCAAAACGCAGTTATCTAACAGAACGGTTGTCAATGTGTGCACTCAACTTCCAGAGTTAAACCCGTGTGTGGATCTAGCAGTCTGCAAACACTTTCTCTGCAGCGTCCCAAAACAGGCGTTTTCAGCCCATTACCTGCATATGGAAGAAACAGCAGTAAGCACAGGGAAATATCTGCTTCTAAATCCAAAACGCAGCTATCTAACAGAACGGTTGTCAATGTGTGCACTCAACTTCCAGAGTTAAACCCGTGTGTGGATTCAGCAGTCTGCAAACACTTTCTCTGCAGAGTCCCAAAACAGGCGTTTTCAGCCCATTACCGGCATATGGAAGAAACAGCAGTCAGCCCAGGGAAATATCTGCTTCTAAATCCAAAACGCAGCTATCTAACAGAACGGTTGTCAATGTGTGCACTCAACTTCCAGAGTTAAACCCGTGTGTGGATTCAGCAGTCTGCAAACACTTTCTCTGCAGAGTCCCAAAACAGGCGTTTTCAGCCCATTACCGGCATATGGAAGAAACAGCAGTAAGCACAGGGAAATATCTGCTTCTAAATCCAAAACGCAGCTATCTAACAGAACGGTTGTCAATGTGTGCACTCGACTTCCAGAGTTAAACCCGTGTGTGGATTCAGCAGTCTGCAAACATCTTCTCTGCAGAGTCCCAAAACAGGCGTTTTCAGCCCATTACCGGCATATGGAAGAAACAGCAGTCAGCCCAGGGAAATATCTGCTTCTAAATCCAAAACGCAGCTATCTAACAGAACGGTTGTCAATGTGTGCACTCAACTTCCAGAGTTAAACCCGTGTGTGGATTCAGCAGTCTGCAAACACTTTCTCTGCAGAGTCCCAAAACAGGCGTTTTCAGCCCATTACCGGCATATGGAAGAAACAGCAGTAAGCACAGGGAAATATCTGCTTCTAAATCCAAAACGCAGCTATCTAACAGAACGGTTGTCAATGTGTGCACTCAACTTCCAGAGTTAAACTCGTGTGTGGATTCAGCAGTCTGCAAACACTTTCTCTGCAGAGTCCCAAAACAGGCGTTTTCAGCCCTTTACCGGCATATGGAAGAAACAGCAGTAAGCACAGGGAAATATCTGCTTCTAAATCCAAAACGCAGCTATCTAACAGAACGGTTGTCAATGTGTGCACTCAACTTCCAGAGTTAAACCCGTGTGTGGATTCAGCTGTCTGCAAACATCTTCTCTGCAGAGTCCGAAAACAGGCGTTTTCAGCCCATTACCGGCATATGGAAGAAACAGCAGTAAGCCCAGGGAAATATCCGCTTCTAAATCCAAAACGCAGCTATCTAACAGAACGGTTGTCACTGTGTGCACTCAACTTCCAGAGTTAAATCCGTGTGTGGATTCAGCAGTCTGCAAACACTTTCTCTGCAGAGTCCCAAAACAGGCGTTTTCAGCCCTTTACCGGAATATGGAAGAAACAGCAGTAAGCACAGGGAAATATCTGCTTCTAAATCCAAAACGCAGCTATCTAACAGAACGGTTGTCAATGTCTGCACTCAACTTCCAGAGTTAAACCCGTGTGTGGATTCAGCAGTCTGCAAACACTTTCTCTGCAGAGTCCCAAAACAGGCGTTTTCAGCCCATTACCGGCCTATGGAAGAAACAGCAGTAAGCACAGGGAAATATCTGCTTCTAAATCCAAAACGCAGCTATCTAACAGAACGGTTGTCAATGTGTGCACTCAACTTCCAGAGTTAAACCCGTGTGTGGATTCAGCAGTCTGCAAACACTTTCTCTGCAGAGTCCCAAAACAGGCGTTTTCAGCCCATTACCGGCATATGGAAGAAACAACAGTCAGCACAGGGAAATATCTGCTTCTAAATCCAAAACGCAGCTATCTAACAGAACGGTTGTCAATGTGTGCACTCACCTTCCAGAGTTAAACCCGTGTGTGGGTCAGCAGTCTGCAAACACTTTCTCTGCAGAGTCCCAAAACAGGCGTTTGCAGCCCATTACCGGCATATGGAAGAAACAGCAGTAAGCACAGGGAAATATCTGCTTCTAAATCCAAAACGCAGCTATCTAACAGAACGGTTGTCAATGTGTGCACTCAACTTCCAGAGTTAAACCCGTGTGTGGATTCAGCAGTCTGCAAACACTTTCTCTGCAGAGTCCCAAAACAGGCGTTTTCAGCCCATTACCGGCATATGGAAGAAACAGCAGTAAGCACAGGGAAATATCTGCTTCTAAATCCAAAACGCAGCTATCTAACAGAACGGTTGTCAATGTGTGCACTCAACTTTTAGAGTTAAACCCGTGTGTGGATTCAGCAGTCTGCAAACACTTTCTCTGCAGAGTCCCAAAACAGGCGTTTACAGCCCATTACCGGCATATGGAAGAAACAGCAGTAAGCCCAGGGAAATATCTGCTTCTAAATCCAAAACGCAGCTATCTAACAGAACGGTTGTCAATGTGTGCACTCAACTTCCAGAGTTAAACCCGTGTGTGGATTCAGCAGTCTGCAAACACTTTCTCTGCAGAGTCCCAAAACAGGCGTTTTCAGCCCATTACCGGCATATGGAAGAAACAGCAGTAAGCACAGGGAAATATCTGCTTCTAAATCCAAAACGCAGCTATCTAACAGAACGGTTGTCAATGTGTGCACTCAACTTCCAGAGGTAAACCCATGTGTGGATTCAGCAGTCTGCAAACACTTTCTCTGCAGAGTCCCAAAACAGGCGTTTTCAGCCCATTACCGGCATATGGAAGAAACAGCAGTAAGCACAGGGAAATATCTGCTTCTAAATCCAAAACGCAGCTATCTAACAGAACGGTTGTCAATGTGTGCACTCAACTTCCAGAGGTAAACCCATGTGTGGATTCAGCAGTCTGCAAACACTTTCTCTGCAGAGTCCCAAAACAGGCGTTTTCAGCCCATTACCGGCATATGGAAGAAACAGCAGTAAGCACAGGGAAATATCTGCTTCTAAATCCAAAACGCAGCTATCTAACAGAACGGTTGTCAATGTGTGCAGTCAACTTCCAGAGTTAAACCCGTGGGTGGATTCAGCAGTCTGCAAACACTTTCTCTGCAGAGTCCCAAAACAGGCGTTTTCAGCCCATTACCGGCATATGGAAGAAACAGCAGTAAGTACAGGGAAATATCTGCTTCTAAATCCAAAACGCAGCTATCTAACAGAACGGTTGTCAATGTGTGCACTCAACTTCCAGAGTTAAACCCGTGTGTGGATTCAGCAGTCTGCAAACACTTTCTCTGCAGAGTCCCAAAACAGGCGTTTTCAGCCCATTACCGGCATATGGAAGAAACAGCAGTAAGCACAGGGAAATATCTGCTTCTAAATCCAAAACGCAGCTATCTAACAGAACGGTTGTCAATGTGTGCAATCAACTTCCAGAGTTAAACCTGTGTGTGGATTCAGCAGTCTGCAAACATCTTCTCTGCAGAGTCCCAAAACAGGCGTTTTCAGCCCATTACCGGCATATGGAAGAAACAGCAGTAAGCACAGGGAAATATCTGCTTCTAAATCCAAAACGCAGCTATCTAACAGAACGGTTGTCAATGTGTGCACTCAACTTCCAGAGTTAAACCCGTGTGTGGATTCAGCAGTCTGCAAACACTTTCTCTGCAGAGTCCCAAAACAGGCGTTTTCAGCCCATTACCGGCATATGGAAGAAACAGCAGTAAGCACAGGGAAATATCTGCTTCTAAATCCAAAACGCAGCTATCTAACAGAACGGTTGTCAATGTGTGCACTCAACTTCCAGAGTTAAACCCGTGTGTGGATTCAGCAGTCTGCAAACACTTTCTCTGCAGAGTCCCAAAACAGGCGTTTTCAGCCCATTACCGGCATATGGAAGAAACAGCAGTAAGCACAGGGAAATATCTGCTTCTAAATCCAAAACGCAGTTATCTAACAGAACGGTTGTCAATGTGTGCACTCAACTTCCAGAGTTAAACCCGTGTGTGGATCTAGCAGTCTGCAAACACTTTCTCTGCAGCGTCCCAAAACAGGCGTTTTCAGCCCATTACCTGCATATGGAAGAAACAGCAGTAAGCACAGGGAAATATCTGCTTCTAAATCCAAAACGCAGCTATCTAACAGAACGGTTGTCAATGTGTGCACTCAACTTCCAGAGTTAAACCCGTGTGTGGATTCAGCAGTCTGCAAACACTTTCTCTGCAGAGTCCCAAAACAGGCGTTTTCAGCCCATTACCGGCATATGGAAGAAACAGCAGTCAGCCCAGGGAAATATCTGCTTCTAAATCCAAAACGCAGCTATCTAACAGAACGGTTGTCAATGTGTGCACTCAACTTCCAGAGTTAAACCCGTGTGTGGATTCAGCAGTCTGCAAACACTTTCTCTGCAGAGTCCCAAAACAGGCGTTTTCAGCCCATTACCGGCATATGGAAGAAACAGCAGTAAGCACAGGGAAATATCTGCTTCTAAATCCAAAACGCAGCTATCTAACAGAACGGTTGTCAATGTGTGCACTCGACTTCCAGAGTTAAACCCGTGTGTGGATTCAGCAGTCTGCAAACATCTTCTCTGCAGAGTCCCAAAACAGGCGTTTTCAGCCCATTACCGGCATATGGAAGAAACAGCAGTCAGCCCAGGGAAATATCTGCTTCTAAATCCAAAACGCAGCTATCTAACAGAACGGTTGTCAATGTGTGCACTCAACTTCCAGAGTTAAACCCGTGTGTGGATTCAGCAGTCTGCAAACACTTTCTCTGCAGAGTCCCAAAACAGGCGTTTTCAGCCCATTACCGGCATATGGAAGAAACAGCAGTAAGCACAGGGAAATATCTGCTTCTAAATCCAAAACGCAGCTATCTAACAGAACGGTTGTCAATGTGTGCACTCAACTTCCAGAGTTAAACTCGTGTGTGGATTCAGCAGTCTGCAAACACTTTCTCTGCAGAGTCCCAAAACAGGCGTTTTCAGCCCTTTACCGGCATATGGAAGAAACAGCAGTAAGCACAGGGAAATATCTGCTTCTAAATCCAAAACGCAGCTATCTAACAGAACGGTTGTCAATGTGTGCACTCAACTTCCAGAGTTAAACCCGTGTGTGGATTCAGCTGTCTGCAAACATCTTCTCTGCAGAGTCCGAAAACAGGCGTTTTCAGCCCATTACCGGCATATGGAAGAAACAGCAGTAAGCCCAGGGAAATATCCGCTTCTAAATCCAAAACGCAGCTATCTAACAGAACGGTTGTCACTGTGTGCACTCAACTTCCAGAGTTAAATCCGTGTGTGGATTCAGCAGTCTGCAAACACTTTCTCTGCAGAGTCCCAAAACAGGCGTTTTCAGCCCTTTACCGGAATATGGAAGAAACAGCAGTAAGCACAGGGAAATATCTGCTTCTAAATCCAAAACGCAGCTATCTAACAGAACGGTTGTCAATGTCTGCACTCAACTTCCAGAGTTAAACCCGTGTGTGGATTCAGCAGTCTGCAAACACTTTCTCTGCAGAGTCCCAAAACAGGCGTTTTCAGCCCATTACCGGCCTATGGAAGAAACAGCAGTAAGCACAGGGAAATATCTGCTTCTAAATCCAAAACGCAGCTATCTAACAGAACGGTTGTCAATGTGTGCACTCAACTTCCAGAGTTAAACCCGTGTGTGGATTCAGCAGTCTGCAAACACTTTCTCTGCAGAGTCCCAAAACAGGCGTTTTCAGCCCATTACCGGCATATGGAAGAAACAACAGTCAGCACAGGGAAATATCTGCTTCTAAATCCAAAACGCAGCTATCTAACAGAACGGTTGTCAATGTGTGCACTCACCTTCCAGAGTTAAACCCGTGTGTGGGTCAGCAGTCTGCAAACACTTTCTCTGCAGAGTCCCAAAACAGGCGCTTGCAGCCCATTACCGGCATATGGAAGAAACAGCAGTAAGCACAGGGAAATATCTGCTTCTAAATCCAAAACGCAGCTATCTAACAGAACGGTTGTCAATGTGTGCACTCAACTTCCAGAGTTAAACCCGTGTGTGGATTCAGCAGTCTGCAAACACTTTCTCTGCAGAGTCCCAAAACAGGCGTTTTCAGCCCATTACCGGCATATGGAAGAAACAGCAGTAAGCACAGGGAAATATCTGCTTCTAAATCCAAAACGCAGCTATCTAACAGAACGGTTGTCAATGTGTGCACTCAACTTTTAGAGTTAAACCCGTGTGTGGATTCAGCAGTCTGCAAACACTTTCTCTGCAGAGTCCCAAAACAGGCGTTTACAGCCCATTACCGGCATATGGAAGAAACAGCAGTAAGCCCAGGGAAATATCTGCTTCTAAATCCAAAACGCAGCTATCTAACAGAACGGTTGTCAATGTGTGCACTCAACTTCCAGAGTTAAACCCGTGTGTGGATTCAGCAGTCTGCAAACACTTTCTCTGCAGAGTCCCAAAACAGGCGTTTTCAGCCCATTACCGGCATATGGAAGAAACAGCAGTAAGCACAGGGAAATATCTGCTTCTAAATCCAAAACGCAGCTATCTAACAGAACGGTTGTCAATGTGTGCACTCAACTTCCAGAGGTAAACCCATGTGTGGATTCAGCAGTCTGCAAACACTTTCTCTGCAGAGTCCCAAAACAGGCGTTTTCAGCCCATTACCGGCATATGGAAGAAACAGCAGTAAGCACAGGGAAATATCTGCTTCTAAATCCAAAACGCAGCTATCTAACAGAACGGTTGTCAATGTGTGCAGTCAACTTCCAGAGTTAAACCCGTGGGTGGATTCAGCAGTCTGCAAACACTTTCTCTGCAGAGTCCCAAAACAGGCGTTTTCAGCCCATTACCGGCATATGGAAGAAACAGCAGTAAGTACAGGGAAATATCTGCTTCTAAATCCAAAACGCAGCTATCTAACAGAACGGTTGTCAATGTGTGCACTCAACTTCCAGAGTTAAACCCGTGTGTGGATTCAGCAGTCTGCAAACACTTTCTCTGCAGAGTCCAAAAACAGGCGTTTTCAGCCCATTACCGGCCTATGGAAGAAACAGCAGTAAGCACAGGGAAATATCTGCTTCTAAATCCAAAACGCAGCTATCTAACAGAACGGTTGTCAATGTGTGCACTCAACTTCCAGAGTTAAACCCGTGTGTGCATTCAGCAGTCTGCAAACACTTTCTCTGCAGAGTCCCAAAACAGGCGTTTTCAGCCCATTACCGGCATATGGAAGAAACAGCAGTAAGCACAGGGAAATATCTGCTTCTAAATCCAAAACGCAGCTATCTAACAGAACGGTTGTCAATGTGTGCACTCAACTTCCAGAGTTAAACCCGTGTGTGGATTCAGCAGTCTGCAAACACTTTCTCTGCAGAGTCCCAAAACAGGCGTTTTCAGCCCATTACCGGCATATGGAAGAAACAGCAGTAAGCACAGGGAAATATCTGCTTCTAAATCCAAAACGCAGCTATCTAACAGAACGGTTGTCAATGTGTGCACTCGTCTTCCAGAGTTAAACCCGTGTGTGGATTCAGCAGTCTGCAAACACTTTCTCTGCAGAGTCCCAAAACAGGCGTTTTCAGCCCATTACCGGCATATGGAAGAAACAGCAGTAAGCCCAGGGAAATATCTGCTTCTAAATCCAAAACGCAGCTATCTAACAGAACGGTTGTCAATGTGTGCACTCAACTTCCAGAGTTAAACCCGTGTGTGGATTCAGCAGTCTGCAAACACTTTCTCTGCAGAGTCCCAAAACAGGCGTTTTCAGCCCATTACCGGCATATGGAAGAAACAGCAGTCAGCACAGGGAAATATCTGCTTCTAAATCCAAAACGCAGCTATCTAACAGAACGGTTGTCAATGTGTGCACTCAACTTCCAGAGTTAAACCCGTGTGTGGATTCAGCAGTCTGCAAACACTTTCTCTCCAGAGTCCCAAAACAGGCGTTTTCAGCCCATTACCGGCATATGGAAGAAACAGCAGTCAGCACAGGGAAATATCTGCTTCTAAATCCAAAACGCAGCTATCTAACAGAACGGTTGTCAATGTGTGCACTCAACTTCCAGAGTTAAACCCGTGTGTGGATTCAGCAGTCTGCAAACACTTTCTCTGCAGAGTCCCAAAACAGGCGTTTTCAGCCCATTACCGGCATATGGAAGAAACAGCAGTAAGCACAGGGAAATATCTGCTTCTAAATCCAAAAGGCAGCTATCTAACAGAACGGTTGTCAATGTGTGCAATCAACTTCCAGAGTTAAACCTGTGTGTGGATTCAGCAGTCTGCAAACATCTTCTCTGCAGAGTCCCAAAACAGGTGTTTTCAGCCCATTACCGGCATATGGAAGAAACAGCAGTAAGCCCAGGGAAATATCTGCTTCTAAATCCAAAACGCAGCTATCTAACAGAACGGGTGTCAATGTGTGCACTCAACTTCCAGAGTTAAACCCGTGTGTGGATTCAGCAGTCTGCAAACACTTTCTCTGCAGAGTCCCAAAACAGGCGTTTTCAGCCCATTACCGGCATATGGAAGAAACAGCAGTAAGCACAGGGAAATATCTGCTTCTAAATCCAAAACGCAGCTATCTAACAGAACGGTTGTCAATGTGTGCACTCAACTTCCAGAGTTAAACCCGTGTGTGGATTCAGCAGTCTGCAAACACTTTCTCTGCAGAGTCCCAAAACAGGCGTTTTCAGCCCATTACCGGCATATGGAAGAAACAGCAGTAAGCACAGGGAAATATCTGCTTCTAAATCCAAAACGCAGCTATCTAACAGAACGGTTGTCAATGTGTGCACTCAACTTCCAGAGTTAAACCCGTGTGTGGATTCAGCAGTCTGCAAACACTTTCTCTGCAGAGTCCCAAAACAGGCGTTTTCAGCCCATTACCGGCATATGGAAGAAACAGCAGTAAGCACAGGGAAATATCTGCTTCTAAATCCAAAACGCAGCTATCTAACAGAACGGTTGTCAATGTGTGCACTCAACTTCCAGAGTTAAACCCGTGTGTGGATTCAGCAGTCTGCAAACACTTTCTCTGCAGAGTCCCAAAACAGGCGTTTTCAGCCCATTACCGGCATATGGAAGAAACAGCAGTCAGCACAGGGAAATATCTGCTTCTAAATCCAAAACGCAGCTATCTAACAGAACGGTTGTCAATGTGTGCACTCAACTTCCAGAGTTAAACCCGTGTGTGGATTCAGCAGTCTGCAAACTCTTTCTCTGCAGAGTCCCAAAACAGGCGTTTTCTGCCCGTTACCGGCATATGGAAGAAACAGCAGTAAGCACAGGGAAATATCTGCTTCTAAATCCAAAACGCAGCTATCTAACAGAACGGTTGTCAATGTGTGCACTCAACTTCCAGAGTTAAACCCGTGTGTGGATTCAGCAGTCTGCAAACACTTTCTCTGCAGAGTCCCAAAACAGGCGTTTTCAGCCCATTACCGGCATATGGAAGAAACAGCAGTAAGCACAGGGAAATATCTGCTTCTAAATCCAAAACACAGCTATCTAACAGAACGGTTGTCAATGTGTGCACTCAACTTCCAGAGTTAAACCCATGTGTGGATTCAGCAGTCTGCAAACACTTTCTCTGCAGAGTCCCAAAACAGGCGTTTTCAGCCCATTACCGGCATATGGAAGAAACAGCAGTAAGCACAGGGAAATATCTGCTTCTAAATCCAAAACGCAGTTATCTAAAAGAACGGTTGTCAATGTGTGCACTCAACTTCCAGAGTTAAACCCGTGTGTGGATCTAGGAGTCTGCAAACACTTTCTCTGCAGAGTCCCAAAACAGGCGTTTTCAGCCCATTACCGGCATATGGAAGAAACAGCAGTAAGCACAGGGAAATATCTGCTTCTAAATCCAAAACGCAGCTATGTAACAGAACGGTTGTCAATGTGTGCACTCAACTTCCAGAGTTAAACCCGTGTGTGGATTCAGCAGTCTGCAAACCCTTTCTCTGCAGCGTCCCAAAACAGGCGTTTTCAGCCCATTACCTGCATATGGAAGAAACAGCAGTAAGCACAGGGAAATATCTGCTTCTAAATCCAAAACGCAGCTATCTAACAGAACGGTTGTCAATGTGTGCACTCAACTTCCAGAGTTAAACCCGTGTGTGGATTCAGCAGTCTGCAAACACTTTCTCTGCAGAGTCCCAAAACAGGCGTTTTCAGCCCATTACCGGCATATGGAAGAAACAGCAGTCAGCACAGGGAAATATCTGCTTCTAAATCCAAAACGCAGCTATCTAACAGAACGGTTGTCAATGTGTGCACTCAACTTCCAGAGTTAAACCCGTGTGTGGATTCAGCAGTCTGCAAACACTTTCTCTGCAGAGTCCCAAAACAGGCGTTTTCAGCCCATTACCGGCCTATGTAAGAAACAGCAGTAAGCCCAGGGAAATATCTGCTTCTAAATCCAAAACGCAGCTATCTAACAGAACGGTTGTCAATGTGTGCACTCGACTTCCAGAGTTAAACCCGTGTGTGGATTCAGCAGTCTGCAAACACTTTCTCTGCAGAGTCCCAAAACAGGCGTTTTCAGCCCATTACCGGCATATGGAAGAAACAGCAGTAAGCACAGGGAAATATCTGCTTCTAAATCCAAAACGCAGCTATCTAACAGAACGGTTGTCAATGTGTGCACTCAACTTCCAGAGTTAAACCCGTGTGTGGATTCAGCAGTCTGCAAACACTTTCTCTGCAGAGTCCCAAAACAGGCGTTTTCAGCCCATTACCGGCATATGGAAGAAACAGCAGTAAGCACAGGGAAATATCTGCTTCTAAATCCAAAACGCAGCTATCTAACAGAACGGTTGTCAATGTGTGCACTCAACTTCCAGAGTTAAACTCGTGTGTGGATTCAGCAGTCTGCAAACACTTTCTCTGCAGAGTCCCAAAACAGGCGTTTTCAGCCATTTACCGGCATATGGAAGAAACAGCAGTAACCACAGGGAAATATCTGCTTCTAAATCCAAAACGCAGCTATCTAACCGAACGGTTGTCAATGTGTGCACTCAACTTCCAGAGTTAAACCCGTGTGTGGATTCAGCTGTCTGCAAACATCTTCTCTGCAGAGTCCGAAAACAGGCGTTTTCAGCCCATTACCGGCATATGGAAGAAACAGCAGTAAGCCCAGGGAAATATCCGCTTCTAAATCCAAAACGCAGCTATCTAACAGAACGGTTGTCACTGTGTGCACTCAACTTCCAGAGGTAAATCCGTGTGTGGATTCAGCAGTCTGCAAACACTTTCTCTGCAGAGTCCCAAAACAGGCGTTTTCAGCCCATTACCGGAATATGGAAGAAACAGCAGTAAGCACAGGGAAATATCTGCTTCTAAATCCAAAACGCAGCTATCTAACAGAACGGTTGTCAATGTCTGCACTCAACTTCCAGAGTTAAACCCGTGTGTGGATTCATCAGTCTGCAAACACTTTCTCTGCAGAGTCCCAAAACAGGCGTTTTCAGCCCATTACCGGCATATGGAAGAAACAGCAGTAAGCACAGGGAAATATCTGCTTCTAAATCCAAAACGCAGCTATCTAACAGAACGGTTGTCAATGTGTGCACTCAACTTCCAGAGTTAAACCCGTGTGTGGATTCCGCAGTCTGCAAACACTTTCTCTGCAGAGTCCCAAAACAGGCGTTTTCAGCCCATTACCGGCATATGGAAGAAACAGCAGTAAGCACAGGGAAATATCTGCTTCTAAATCCAAAACACAGCTATCTAACAGAACGGTTGTCAATGTGTGCACTCAACTTCCAGAGTTAAACCCGTGTGTGGATTCAGCAGTCTGCAAACACTTTCTCTGCAGAGTCCCAAAACAGGCGTTTTCAGCCCATTACCGGCCTATGGAAGAAACAGCAGTAAGCACAGGGAAATATCTGCTTCTAAATCCAAAACGCAGCTATCTAACAGAACGGTTGTCAATGTGTGCACTCAACTTCCAGAGTTAAACCCGTGTGTGGATTCAGCAGTCTGCAAACACTTTCTCTGCAGAGTCCCAAAACAGGCGTTTTCAGCCCATTACCGGCATATGGAAGAAACAACAGTCAGCACAGGGAAATATCTGCTTCTAAATCCAAAACGCAGCTATCTAACAGAACGGTTGTCAATGTGTGCACTCACCTTCCAGAGTTAAACCCGTGTGTGGGTCAGCAGTCTGCAAACACTTTCTCTGCAGAGTCCCAAAACAGGCGTTTTCAGCCCATTACCGGCATATGGAAGAAACAGCAGTAAGCACAGGGAAATATCTGCTTCTAAATACAAAACGCAGCTATCTAACAGAACGGTTGTCAATGTGTGCACTCAACTTCCAGAGTTAAAGCCGTGTGTGGATTCAGCAGTCTGCAAACACTTTCTCTGCAGAGTCCCAAAACAGGCGTTTTCAGCCCATTACCGGCATATGGAAGAAACAGCAGTAAGCACAGGGAAATATCTGCTTCTAAATCCAAAACGCAGCTATCTAACAGAACGGTTGTCAATGTGTGCACTCAACTTTTAGAGTTAAACCCGTGTGTGGATTCAGCAGTCTGCAAACACTTTCTCTGCAGAGTCCCAAAACAGGCGTTTACAGCCCATTACAGGCATATGGAAGAAACAGCAGTAAGCCCAGGGAAATATCTGCTTCTAAATCCAAAACGCAGCTATCTAACAGAACGGTTGTCAATGTGTGCACTCAACTTCCAGAGTTAAACCCGTGTGTGGATTCAGCAGTCTGCAAACACATTCTCTGCAGAGTCCCAAAACAGGCGTTTTCAGCCCATTACCGGCATATGGAAGAAACAGCAGTAAGCACAGGGAAATATCTGCTTCTAAATCCAAAACGCAGCTATCTAACAGAACGGTTGTCAATGTGTGCACTCAACTTCCAGAGTTAAACCCATGTGTGGATTCAGCAGTCTGCAAACACTTTCTCTGCAGAGTCCCAAAACAGGCGTTTTCAGCCCATTACCGGCATATGGAAGAAACAGCAGTCAGCACAGGGAAATATCTGCTTCTAAATCCAAAACGCAGCTATCTAACAGAACGGTTGTCAATGTGTGCAGTCAACTTCCAGAGTTAAACCCGTGTGTGGATTCAGCAGTCTGCAAACACTTTCTCTGCAGAGTCCCAAAACAGGCGTTTTCAGCCCATTACCGGCATATGGAAGAAACAGCAGTAAGTACAGGGAAATATCTGCTTCTAAATCCAAAACGAAGCTATCTAACAGAACGGTTGTCAATGTGTGCACTCAACTTCCAGAGTTAAACCCGTGTGTGGATTCAGCAGTCTGCAAACACTTTCTCTGCAGAGTCCCAAAACAGGCGTTTTCAGCCCATTACCGGCATATGGAAGAAACAGCAGTAAGCACAGGGAAATATCTGCTTCTAAATCCAAAACGCAGCTATCTAACAGAACGGTTGTCAATGTGTGCACTCAACTTCCAGAGTTAAACCCGTGTGTGGATTCAGCAGTCTGCAAACACTTTCTCTGCAGAGTCCCAAAACAGGCGTTTTCAGCCCATTACCGGCATATGGAAGAAACAGCAGTAAGCACAGGGAAATATCTGCTTCTAAATCCAAAACGCAGCTATCTAACAGAACGGTTTTCAATGTGTGCACTCAACTTCCTGAGTTAAACCCGTGTGTGGATTCAGCAGTCTGCAAACACTTTCTCTGCAGAGTCCCAAAACAGGCGTTTTCAGCCCATTACCGGCCTATGGAAGAAACAGCAGTCAGCACAGGGAAATATCTGCTTCTAAATCCAAAACGCAGCTATCTAACAGAACGGTTGTCAATGTGTGCACTCAACTTCCAGAGTTAAACCCGTGTGTGGATTCAGCAGTCTGCAAACACTTTCTCTGCAGAGTCCCAAAACAGGCGTTTTCAGCCCATTACCGGCCTATGGAAGAAACAGCAGTAAGCACAGGGAAATATCTGCTTCTAAATCCAAAACGCAGCTATCTAACAGAACGGTTGTCAATGTGTGCACTCAACTTCCAGAGTTAAACCCGTGTGTGGATTCAGCAGTCTGCAAACACTTTCTCTGCAGAGTCCCAAAACAGGCGTTTTCAGCCCATTACCGGCATATGGAAGAAACAGCAGTAAGCACAGGGAAATATCTGCTTCTAAAGCCAAAACGCAGCTATCTAACAGAACGGTTGTCAATGTGTGCACTCAACTTCCAGAGTTAAACAGGTGTGTGGATTCAGCAGTCTGCAAACACTTTCTCTGCAGAGTCCCAAAACAGGCGTTTTCAGCCCATTACCGGCATATGGAAGAAACAACAGTCAGCACAGGGAAATATCTGCTTCTAAATCCAAAACGCAGCTATCTAACAGAACGGTTGTCAATGTGTGCACTCAACTTCCAGAGTTAAACCCGTGTGTGGATTCAGCAGTCTGCAAACACTTTCTCTGCAGAGTCCCAAAACAGGCGTTTTCAGCCCATTACCGGCATATGGAAGAAACAGCAGTCAGCACAGGGAAATATCTGCTTTTAAATCCAAAACGCAGCTATCTAACAGAACGGTTGTCATTGTGTGCACTCAACTTCCAGAGTTAAACCCGTGTGTGGATTCAGCAGTCTGCAAACACTTTCTCTGCAGAGTCCCAAAACAGGCGTTTTCAGCCCATTACCGGCATATGGAAGAAACAGCAGTAAGCACAGGGAAATATCTGCTTCTAAATCCAAAACGCAGCTATGTAACAGAACGGTTGTCAATGTGTGCACTCAACTTCCAGAGTTAAACCCGTGTGTGGATTCAGCAGTCTGCAAACACTTTCTCTGCAGAGTCCCAAAAGAGGCGTTTTCAGCCCATTACCGGCATATGGAAGAAACAGCAGTCAGCACAGGGAAATATCTGCTTCTAAATCCAAAACGCAGCTATCTAACAGAACGGTTGTCAATGTGTGCACTCGACTTCCAGAGTTAGACCCGTGTGTGGATTCAGCAGTCTGCAAACATCTTCTCTGCAGAGTCCCAACAGGCGTTTTCAGCCCATTACCGGCATATGGAAGAAACAGCAGTAAGCCCAGGGAAATATCTGCTTCTAAATCCAAAACGCAGCTATCTAACAGAACGGTTGTCAATGTGTGCACTCAACTTCCAGAGTTAAACCCGTGTGTGGATTCAGCATTCTGCAAACACTTTCTCTGCAGAGTCCCAAAACAGGCGTTTTCAGCCCATTACCGGCATATGGAAGAAACAGCAGTAAGCACAGGGAAATATCTGCTTCTAAATCCAAAACGCAGCTATCTAACAGAACGGTTTTCAATGTGTGCACTCAACTTCCAGAGTTAAACCCGTGTGTGGATTCAGCAGTCTGCAAACACTTTCTCTGCAGAGTCCCAAAACAGGCGTTTTCAGCCTATTACCGGCATATGGAAGAAACAGCAGTAAGCAAAGGGAAATATCTGCTTCTAAATCCAAAACCCAGATATGTAACAGAACGGTTGTCAATGTGTGCACTCAACTTCCAGAGTTAAAGCCGTGTGTGGATTCAGCAGTCTGCAAACACTTTCTCTGCAGAGTCCCAAAACAGGCGTTTTCAGCCCATTACCGGCATATGGAAGAAACAGCAGTAAGCACAGGGAAATATCTGCTTCTAAATCCAAAACGCAGCTATCTAACAGAACGGTTGTCAATGTGTGCACTCAACTTCCAGAGTTAAACCCGTGTGTGGATTCAGCAGTCTGCAAACACTTTCTCTGCAGAGTCCCAAAACAGGCGTTTTCAGCCCATTACCGGCATATGGAAGAAACAGCAGTAAGCACAGGGAAATATCTGCTTCTAAATCCAAAACGCAGCTATCTAACAGAACGGTTGTCAATGTGTGCACTCGACTTCCAGAGTTAGACCCGTGTGTGGATTCAGCAGTCTGCAAACATCTTCTCTGCAGAGTCCCAACAGGCGTTTTCAGCCCATTACCGGCATATGGAAGAAACAGCAGTAAGCCCAGGGAAATATCTGCTTCTAAATCCAAAACGCAGCTATCTAACCGAACGGTTGTCAATGTGTGCACTCAACTTCCAGAGTTAAACCCGTGTGTGGATTCAGCATTCTGCAAACACTTTCTCTGCAGAGTCCCAAAACAGGCGTTTTCAGCCCATTACCGGCATATGGAAGAAACAGCAGTAAGCACAGGGAAATATCTGCTTCTAAATCCAAAACGCAGCTATCTAACAGAACGGTTGTCAATGTGTGCACTCAACTTCCAGAGTTAAACTCGTGTATGGATTCAGCAGTCTGCAAACACTTTCTCTGCAGAGTCCCAAAACAGGCGTTTTCAGCCCATTACCGGCATATGGAAGAAACAGCAGTAAGCACAGGGAAATATCTGTTTCTAAATCCAAAACGCAGCTATCTAACAGAACGGTTGTCAATGTGTGCACTCAACTTCCAGAGTTAAACCCGTGTGTGGATTCAGCAGTCTGCAAACATCTTCTCTGCAGAGTCCCAAAACAGGCGTTTTCAGCCCATTACCGGCATATGGAAGAAACAGCAGTAAGCACAGGGAAATATCTGCTTCTAAATCCAAAACGCAGCTATCTAACAGAACGGTTGTCAATGTGTGCACTCAACTTCCAGAGTTAAACCCGTGTGTGGATTCAGCAGTCTGCAAACACTTTCTCTGCAGAGTCCCAAAAGAGGCGTTTTCAGCCCATTACCGGCATATGGAAGAAACAGCAGTCAGCACAGGGAAATATCTGCTTCTAAATCCAAAACGCAGCTATCTAACAGAACGGTTGTCAATGTGTGCACTCGACTTCCAGAGTTAGACCCGTGTGTGGATTCAGCAGTCTGCAAACATCTTCTCTGCAGAGTCCCAACAGGCGTTTTCAGCCCATTACCGGCATATGGAAGAAACAGCAGTAAGCCCAGGGAAATATCTGCTTCTAAATCCAAAACGCAGCTATCTAACAGAACGGTTGTCAATGTGTGCACTCAACTTCCAGAGTTAAACCCGTGTGTGGATTCAGCATTCTGCAAACACTTTCTCTGCAGAGTCCCAAAACAGGCGTTTTCAGCCCATTACCGGCATATGGAAGAAACAGCAGTAAGCACAGGGAAATATCTGCTTCTAAATCCAAAACGCAGCTATCTAACAGAACGGTTGTCAATGTGTGCACTCAACTTCCAGAGTTAAACTCGTGTGTGGATTCAGCAGTCTGCAAACACTTTCTCTGCAGAGTCCCAAAACAGGCGTTTTCAGCCCATTACCGGCATATGGAAGAAACAGCAGTAAGCACAGGGAAATATCTGTTTCTAAATCCAAAACGCAGCTATCTAACAGAACGGTTGTCAATGTGTGCACTCAACTTCCAGAGTTAAACCCGTGTGTGGATTCAGCAGTCTGCAAACATCTTCTCTGCAGAGTCCCAAAACAGGCGTTTTCAGCCCATTACCGGCATATGGAAGAAACAGCAGTAAGCCCAGGGAAATATCTGCTTCTAAATCCAAAACGCAGCTATCTAACAGAACGGTTTTCAATGTGTGCACTCAACTTCCAGAGTTAAACCCGTGTTTGGATTCAGAATTCTGCAAACACTTTCTCTGCAGAGTCCCAAAACAGGCGTTTTCAGCCCATTACCGGCATATGGAAGAAACAGCAGTCAGCACAGGGAAATATCTGCTTCTAAATCCAAAACGCAGCTATCTAACAGAACGGTTGTCAATGTGTGCACTCAACTTCCAGAGTTAAACCCGTGTGTGGATTCAGCAGTCTGCAAACACTTTCTCTGCAGAGTCCCAAAACAGGCGTTTTCAGCCTATTACCGGCATATGGAAGAAACAGCAGTCAGCACAGGGAAATATCTGCTTCTAAATCCAAAACGCAGCTATCTAACAGAACGGTTGTCAATGTGTGCAGTCAACTTCCAGAGTTAAACCCGTGTGTGGATTCAGCAGTCTGCAAACACTTTCTCTGCAGAGTCCCAAAACAGGCGTTTTCAGCCCATTACCGGCATATGGAAGAAACAGCAGTAAGTACAGGGAAATATCTGCTTCTAAATCCAAAACGAAGCTATCTAACAGAACGGTTGTCAATGTGTGCACTCAACTTCCAGAGTTAAACCCGTGTGTGGATTCAGCAGTCTGCAAACACTTTCTCTGCAGAGTCCCAAAACAGGCGTTTTCAGCCCATTACCGGCATATGGAAGAAACAGCAGTAAGCACAGGGAAATATCTGCTTCTAAATCCAAAACGCAGCTATCTAACAGAACGGTTGTCAATGTGTGCACTCAACTTCCAGAGTTAAACCCGTGTGTGGATTCAGCAGTCTGCAAACACTTTCTCTGCAGAGTCCCAAAACAGGCGTTTTCAGCCCATTACCGGCATATGGAAGAAACAGCAGTAAGCACAGGGAAATATCTGCTTCTAAATCCAAAACGCAGCTATCTAACAGAACGGTTTTCAATGTGTGCACTCAACTTCCTGAGTTAAACCCGTGTGTGGATTCAGCAGTCTGCAAACACTTTCTCTGCAGAGTCCCAAAACAGGCGTTTTCAGCCCATTACCGGCCTATGGAAGAAACAGCAGTCAGCACAGGGAAATATCTGCTTCTAAATCCAAAACGCAGCTATCTAACAGAACGGTTGTCAATGTGTGCACTCAACTTCCAGAGTTAAACCCGTGTGTGGATTCAGCAGTCTGCAAACACTTTCTCTGCAGAGTCCCAAAACAGGCGTTTTCAGCCCATTACCGGCCTATGGAAGAAACAGCAGTAAGCACAGGGAAATATCTGCTTCTAAATCCAAAACGCAGCTATCTAACCGAACGGTTGTCAATGTGTGCACTCAACTTCCAGAGTTAAACCCGTGTGTGGATTCAGCAGTCTGCAAACACTTTCTCTGCAGAGTCCCAAAACAGGCGTTTTCAGCCCATTACCGGCATATGGAAGAAACAGCAGTAAGCACAGGGAAATATCTGCTTCTAAAGCCAAAACGCAGCTATCTAACAGAACGGTTGTCAATGTGTGCACTCGACTTCCAGAGTTAGACCCGTGTGTGGATTCAGCAGTCTGCAAACATCTTCTCTGCAGAGTCCCAACAGGCGTTTTCAGCCCATTACCGGCATATGGAAGAAACAGCAGTAAGCCCAGGGAAATATCTGCTTCTAAATCCAAAACGCAGCTATCTAACAGAACGGTTGTCAATGTGTGCACTCAACTTCCAGAGTTAAACCCGTGTGTGGATTCAGCATTCTGCAAACACTTTCTCTGCAGAGTCCCAAAACAGGCGTTTTCAGCCCATTACCGGCATATGGAAGAAACAGCAGTAAGCACAGGGAAATATCTGCTTCTAAATCCAAAACGCAGCTATCTAACAGAACGGTTGTCAATGTGTGCACTCAACTTCCAGAGTTAAACTCGTGTGTGGATTCAGCAGTCTGCAAACACTTTCTCTGCAGAGTCCCAAAACAGGCGTTTTCAGCCCATTACCGGCATATGGAAGAAACAGCAGTAAGCACAGGGAAATATCTGTTTCTAAATCCAAAACGCAGCTATCTAACAGAACGGTTGTCAATGTGTGCACTCAACTTCCAGAGTTAAACCCGTGTGTGGATTCAGCAGTCTGCAAACATCTTCTCTGCAGAGTCCCAAAACAGGCGTTTTCAGCCCATTACCGGCATATGGAAGAAACAGCAGTAAGCCCAGGGAAATATCTGCTTCTAAATCCAAAACGCAGCTATCTAACAGAACGGTTTTCAATGTGTGCACTCAACTTCCAGAGTTAAACCCGTGTTTGGATTCAGAATTCTGCAAACACTTTCTCTGCAGAGTCCCAAAACAGGCGTTTTCAGCCCATTACCGGCATATGGAAGAAACAGCAGTCAGCACAGGGAAATATCTGCTTCTAAATCCAAAACGCAGCTATCTAACAGAACGGTTGTCAATGTGTGCACTCAACTTCCAGAGTTAAACCCGTGTGTGGATTCAGCAGTCTGCAAACACTTTCTCTGCAGAGTCCCAAAACAGGCGTTTTCAGCCTATTACCGGCATATGGAAGAAACAGCAGTAAGCAAAGGGAAATATCTGCTTCTAAATCCAAAACCCAGATATGTAACAGAACGGTTGTCAATGTGTGCACTCAACTTCCAGAGTTAAAGCCGTGTGTGGATTCAGCAGTCTGCAAACACTTTCTCTGCAGAGTCCCAAAACAGGCGTTTTCAGCCCATTACCGGCATATGGAAGAAACAGCAGTAAGCACAGGGAAATATCTGCTTCTAAATCCAAAACGCAGCTATCTAACAGAACGGTTGTCAATGTGTGCACTCAACTTCCAGAGTTAAACCCGTGTGTGGATTCAGCAGTCTGCAAACACTTTCTCTGCAGAGTCCCAAAACAGGAGTTTTCAGCCCATTACCGGCATATGGAAGAAACAGCAGTAAGCACAGGGAAATATCTGCTTCTAAATCCAAAACGCAGCTATCTAACAGAACGGTTGTCAATGTGTGCACTCGACTTCCAGAGTTAGACCCGTGTGTGGATTCAGCAGTCTGCAAACATCTTCTCTGCAGAGTCCCAACAGGCGTTTTCAGCCCATTACCGGCATATGGAAGAAACAGCAGTAAGCCCAGGGAAATATCTGCTTCTAAATCCAAAACGCAGCTATCTAACAGAACGGTTGTCAATGTGTGCACTCAACTTCCAGAGTTAAACCCGTGTGTGGATTCAGCATTCTGCAAACACTTTCTCTGCAGAATCCCAAAACAGGCGTTTTCAGCCCATTACCGGCATATGGAAGAAACAGCAGTAAGCACAGGGAAATATCTGCTTCTAAATCCAAAACGCAGCTATCTAACAGAACGGTTGTCAATGTGTGCACTCAACTTCCAGAGTTAAACTCGTGTGTGGATTCAGCAGTCTGCAAACACTTTCTCTGCAGAGTCCCAAAACAGGCGTTTTCAGCCCATTACCGGCATATGGAAGAAACAGCAGTAAGCACAGGGAAATATCTGTTTCTAAATCCAAAACGCAGCTATCTAACAGAACGGTTGTCAATGTGTGCACTCAACTTCCAGAGTTAAACCCGTGTGTGGATTCACCAGTCTGCAAACACTTTCTCTGCAGAGTCCCAAAACAGGCGTTTTCAGCCCATTACCGGCATATGGAAGAAACAGCAGTCAGCACAGGGAAATATCTGCTTCTAAATCCAAAACGAAGCTATCTAACAGAACGGTTGTCAATGTGTGCACTCAACTTCCAGAGTTAAACCCGTGTGTGGATTCAGCAGTCTGCAAACACTTTCTCTGCAGAGTCCCAAAACAGGCGTTTTCAGCCCATTACCGGCATATGGAAGAAACAGCAGTAAGCACAGGGAAATATCTGCTTCTAAATCCAAAACGCAGCTATCTAACAGAATGGTTGTCAATGTGTGCAATCAACTTCCAGAGTTAAACCTGTGTGTGGATTCAGCAGTCTGCAAACATCTTCTCTGCAGAGTCCCAAAACAGGTGTTTTCAGCCCATTACCGGCATATGGAAGAAACAGCAGTAAGCCCAGGGAAATATCTGCTTCTAAATCCAAAACGCAGCTATCTAACAGAACGGGTGTCAATGTGTGCACTCAACTTCCAGAGTTAAAGCCGTGTGTGGATTCAGCAGTCTGCAAACACTTTCTCTGCAGAGTCCCAAAACAGGCGTTTTCAGCCCATTACCGGCATATGGAAGAAACAGCAGTAAGCACAGGGAAATATCTGCTTCTAAATCCAAAACGCAGCTATCTAACAGAACGGTTGTCAATGTGTGCACTCAACTTCCAGAGTTAAACCCGTGTGTGGATTCAGCAGTCTGCAAACACTTTCTCTGCAGAGTCCCAAAACAGGCGTTTTCAGCCCATTACCGGCATATGGAAGAAACAGCAGTAAGCACAGGGAAATATCTGCTTCTAAATCCAAAACGCAGCTATCTAACAGAACGGTTGTCAATGTGTGCACTCAACTTCCTGAGTTAAACCCGTGTGTGGATTCAGCAGTCTGCAAACACTTTCTCTGCAGAGTCCCAAAACAGGCGTTTTCAGCCCATTACCGGCCTATGGAAGAAACAGCAGTCAGCACAGGGAAATATCTGCTTCTAAATCCAAAACGCAGCTATCTAACAGAACGGTTGTCAATGTGTGCACTCAACTTCCAGAGTTAAACCCGTGTGTGGATTCAGCAGTCTGCAAACACTTTCTCTGCAGAGTCCCAAAACAGGCGTTTTCAGCCCATTACCGGCCTATGGAAGAAACAGCAGTAAGCACAGGGAAATATCTGCTTCTAAATCCAAAACGCAGCTATCTAACAGAACGGTTGTCAATGTGTGCACTCAACTTCCAGAGTTAAACCCGTGTGTGAATTCAGCAGTCTGCAAACACTTTCTCTGCAGAGTCCCAAAACAGGCGTTTTCAGCCCATTACCGGCATATGGAAGAAACAGCAGTAAGCACAGGGAAATATCTGCTTCTAAAGCCAAAACGCAGCTATCTAACAGAACGGTTGTCAATGTGTGCACTCAACTTCCAGAGTTAAACAGGTGTGTGGATTCAGCAGTCTGCAAACACTTTCTCTGCAGAGTCCCAAAACAGGCGTTTTCAGCCCATTACCGGCATATGGAAGAAACAACAGTCAGCACAGGGAAATATCTGCTTCTAAATCCAAAACGCAGCTATCTAACAGAACGGTTGTCAATGTGTGCACTCAACTTCCAGAGTTAAACCCGTGTGTGGATTCAGCAGTCTGCAAACACTTTCTCTGCAGAGTCCCAAAACAGGCGTTTTCAGCCCATTACCGGCATATGGAAGAAACAGCAGTCAGCACAGGGAAATATCTGCTTTTAAATCCAAAACGCAGCTATCTAACAGAACGGTTGTCATTGTGTGCACTCAACTTCCAGAGTTAAACCCGTGTGTGGATTCAGCAGTCTGCAAACACTTTCTCTGCAGAGTCCCAAAACAGGCGTTTTCAGCCCATTACCGGCATATGGAAGAAACAGCAGTAAGCACAGGGAAATATCTGCTTCTAAATCCAAAACGCAGCTATCTAACAGAACGGTTGTCAATGTGTGCACTCAACTTCCAGAGTTAAACCCGTGTGTGGATTCAGCAGTCTGCAAACACTTTCTCTGCAGAGTCCCAAAAGAGGCGTTTTCAGCCCATTACCGGCATATGGAAGAAACAGCAGTCAGCACAGGGAAATATCTGCTTCTAAATCCAAAACTCAGCTATCTAACAGAACGGTTGTCAATGTGTGCACACGACTTCCAGAGTTAGACCCGTGTGTGGATTCAGCAGTCTGCAAACATCTTCTCTGCAGAGTCCCAACAGGCGTTTTCAGCCCATTACCGGCATATGGAAGAAACAGCAGTAAGCCCAGGGAAATATCTGCTTCTAAATCCAAAACGCAGCTATCTAACAGAACGGTTGTCAATGTGTGCACTCAACTTCCAGAGTTAAACCCGTGTGTGGATTCAGCATTCTGCAAACACTTTCTCTGCAGAGTCCCAAAACAGGCGTTTTCAGCCCATTACCGGCATATGGAAGAAACAGCAGTAAGCACAGGGAAATATCTGCTTCTAAATCCAAAACGCAGCTATCTAACAGAACGGTTGTCAATGTGTGCACTCAACTTCCAGAGTTAAACTCGTGTGTGGATTCAGCAGTCTGCAAACACTTTCTCTGCAGAGTCCCAAAACAGGCGTTTTCAGCCCATTACCGGCATATGGAAGAAACAGCAGTAAGCACAGGGAAATATCTGTTTCTAAATCCAAAACGCAGCTATCTAACAGAACGGTTGTCAATGTGTGCACTCAACTTCCAGAGTTAAACCCGTGTGTGGATTCAGCAGTCTGCAAACATCTTCTCTGCAGAGTCCCAAAACAGGCGTTTTCAGCCCATTACCGGCATATGGAAGAAACAGCAGTAAGCCCAGGGAAATATCTGCTTCTAAATCCAAAACGCAGCTATCTAACAGAACGGTTTTCAATGTGTGCACTCAACTTCCAGAGTTAAACCCGTGTTTGGATTCAGAATTCTGCAAACACTTTCTCTGCAGAGTCCCAAAACAGGCGTTTTCAGCCCATTACCGGCATATGGAAGAAACAGCAGTCAGCACAGGGAAATATCTGCTTCTAAATCCAAAACGCAGCTATCTAACAGAACGGTTGTCAATGTGTGCACTCAACTTCCAGAGTTAAACCCGTGTGTGGATTCAGCAGTCTGCAAACACTTTCTCTGCAGAGTCCCAAAACAGGCGTTTTCAGCCTATTACCGGCATATGGAAGAAACAGCAGTAAGCAAAGGGAAATATCTGCTTCTAAATCCAAAACCCAGATATGTAACAGAACGGTTGTCAATGTGTGCACTCAACTTCCAGAGTTAAAGCCGTGTGTGGATTCAGCAGTCTGCAAACACTTTCTCTGCAGAGTCCCAAAACAGGCGTTTTCAGCCCATTACCGGCATATGGAAGAAACAGCAGTAAGCACAGGGAAATATCTGCTTCTAAATCCAAAACGCAGCTATCTAACAGAACGGTTGTCAATGTGTGCACTCAACTTCCAGAGTTAAACCCGTGTGTGGATTCAGCAGTCTGCAAACACTTTCTCTGCAGTGTCACAAAACAGGCGTTTTCAGCCCATAACCGGCATATGGAAGAAACAGGAGTAATCACAGGGAAATATCTGCTTCTAAAAACAAAACGCAGCTATGTAACGGAACGGTTGTCAATGTGTGCACTCAACTTCCAGAATTAAACCCGTGTGTGGATTCAGCAGTCTGCAAACACTTTCTCTGCAGAGTCCCAAAACAGGCGTTTTCAGCCCATTACCGGCATAAGAAAGAAACGGCAGCAAGCACAGGGAAATATCTGCTTCTAAATCCAAAACGCAGCTATCTAACAGAACGGTTGTCAATGTGTGCACTCAACTTCCAGAGTTAAAGCCGTGTGTGGATTCAGCAGTCTGCAAACACTTTCTCTGCAGAGTCCCAAAACAGGCGTTTTCAGCCCATTACCGGCATATGGAAGAAACAGCAGTCAGCCCAGGGAAATATCTGCTTCTAAATCCAAAACGCAGCTATCTAACAGAACGGCTGTCAATGTGTGCACTCAACTTCCAGAGTTAAACCCGTGTGTGGATTCAGCAGTCTGCAAACACTTTCTCTGCAGAGTCCCAAAACAGGCGTTTTCAGCCCATTACCGGCATATGGAAGAAACAGCAGTAAGCACAGGGAAATATCTGCCTCTAAATCCAAAACGCAGCTATCTAACAGAACGGTTGTCAATGTGTGCACTCAACTTCCAGAGTTAAACCCGTGTGTGGATTCAGCAGTCTGCAAACACTTTCTCTGCAGAGTCACAAAACAGGCGTTTTCAGCCTATTACCGGTATATGAAAGAAACAGCAGTAAGCACAGGGAAATATCTGCTTCTAAATCCAAAACACAGCTATGTAACAGAACGGTTGTCAATGTGTGCACTCAACTTCCAGAATTAAACCCGTGTGTGGATTCAGCAGTCTGCAAACACTTTCTCTGCAGAGTCCCAAAACAGGCGTTTTCAGCCCATTACCGGCATATGGAAGAAACGGCAGCAAGCACAGGGAAATATCTGCTTCTAAATCCAAAACGCAGCTATCTAACAGAACGGTTGTCAATGTGTGCACTCAACTTCCAGAGTTAAAGCCGTGTGTGGATTCAGCAGTCTGCAAACACTTTCTCTGCACAGTCCCAAAACAGGCGTTTTCAGCCCATTACCGGCATATGGAAGAAACAGCAGTCAGCCCAGGGAAATATCTGCTTCTAAATCCAAAACGCAGCTATCTAACAGAACGGCTGTCAATGTGTGCACTCAACTTCCAGAGTTAAACCCGTGTGTGGATTCAGCAGTCTGCAAACACTTTCTCTGCAGAGTCCCAAAACAGGCGTTTTCAGCCCATTACCGGCATATGGAAGAAACAGCAGTAAGCACAGGGAAATATCTGCTTCTAAATCCAAAACGCAGCTATCTAACAGAACGGCTGTCAATGTGTGCACTCAACTTCCAGAGTTAAACCCGTGTGTGGATTCAGCAGTCTGCAAACACTTTCTCTGCAGAGTCCCAAAACAGGCGTTTTCAGCCCATTACCGGCATAAGGAAGAAACAGCAGTAAGCACAGGGAAATATCTGCTTCTAAATCCAAAACGCAGCTATCTAACAGAACGGTTGTCAATGTGTGCACTCAACTTCCAGAGTTAAACCCGTGTGTGGATTCAGCAGTCTGCAAACACTTTCTCTGCAGAGTCCCAAAACAGGCGTTTTCAGCCCATTACCGGCATATGGAAGAAACAGCAGTAAGCACAGGGAAATATCTGCTTCTAAATCCAAAACGCAGCTATCTAACAGAACGGTTGTCAATGTGTGCACTCAACTTCCAGAGTTAAACCCGTGTGTGGATTCAGCAGTCTGCAAACACTTTCTCTGCAGAGTCCCAAAACAGGCGTTTTCAGCCCATTACCGGCATATGGAAGAAACAGCAGTAAGCACAGGGAAATATCTGCTTCTAATTCCAAAACGCAGCTATCTAACAGAACGGTTGTCAATGTGTGCACTCAACTTCCAGAGTTAAACCCGTGTGTGGATTCAGCAGTCTGCAAACACTTTCTCTGCAGAGTCACAAAACAGGCGTTTTCAGCCCATAACCGGCATATGGAAGAAACAGGAGTAATCACAGGGAAATATCTGCTTCTAAATCCAAAACGCAGCTATGTAACGGAACGGTTGTCAATGTGTGCACTCAACTTCCAGAATTAAACCCGTGTGTGGATTCAGCAGTCTGCAAACACTTTCTCTGCAGAGTCCCAAAACAGGCGTTTTCAGCCCATTACCGGCATATGGAAGAAACAGCAGTCAGCCCAGGGAAATATCTGCTTCTAAATCCAAAACGCAGCTATCTAACAGAACGGTTGTCAATGTGTGCACTCAACTTCCAGAGTTAAACCCGTGTGTGGATTCAGCAGTCTGCAAACACTTTCTCTGCAGAGTCCCAAAACACGCGTTTTCAGCCCATTACCGGCATATGGAAGAAACAGCAGTAAGCACAGGGAAATATCTGCTTCTAAATCCAAAACGCAGCTATCTAACAGAACGGCTGTCAATGTGTGCACTCAACTTCCAGAGTTAAACCCGTGTGTGGATTGAGCAGTCTGGAAACACTTTCTCTGCAGAGTCCCAAAACAGGCGTTTTCAGCCCATTACCGGCATATGGAAGAAACAGCAGTAAGCACAGGGAAATATCTGCTTCTAAATCCAAAACGCAGCTATCTAACAGAACGGTTGTCAATGTGTGCACTCAACTTCCAGAGTTAAACCCGTGTGTGGATTCAGCAGTCTGCAAACACTTTCTCTGCAGAGGCCCAAAACAGGCGTTTTCAGCCCATTACCGGCATATGGAAGAAACAGCAGTAAGCACAGGGAAATATCTGCTTCTAAATCCAAAACGCAGCTATCTAACAGAACGGCTGTCAATGTGTGCATTCAACTTCCAGAGTTAAACCCGTGTGTGGATTCAGAAGTCTGCAAACACTTTCTCTGCAGAGTCCCAAAACAGGCGTTTTCAGCCCATTACCGGCATATGGAAGAAACAGCAGTAAGCACAGGGAAATATCTGCTTCTAAATCCAAAACGCAGCTATCTAACAGAACGGTTGTCAATGTGTGCACTCAACTTCCAGAGTTAAACCCGAGTGTGGATTCAGCATTCTGCAAACACTTTCTCTGCAGAGTCCCAAAACAGGCGTTTTCAGCCCATTACCGGCCTATGGAAGAAACAGCAGTAAGCCCAGGGAAATATCTGCTTCTAAATCCAAAACGCAGCTATCTAACAGAACGGTTGTCAATGTGTGCACTCAACTTCCAGAGTTAAACCCGTGTTTGGATTCAGAAGTCTGCAAACACTTTCTCTGCAGAGTCCCAAAACAGGCGTTTTCAGCCCATTACCGGCATATGGAAGAAACAGCAGTAAGCACAGGGAAATATCTGCTTCTAAATCCAAAACGCAGCTATCTAACAGAACGGTTGTCAATGTGTGCACTCAACTTCCAGAGTTAAACCCGTCTGTGGATTCAGCAGTCTGCAAACACTTTCTCTGCAGAGTCCCAAAACAGGCGTTTTCAGCCCATTACCGGCATATGGAAGAAACAGCAGTCAGCCCAGGGAAATATCTGCTTCTAAATCCAAAACGCAGCTATCTAACAGAACGGTTGTCAATGTGTGCACTCAACTTCCAGAGTTAAACCCGTGTGTGGATCTAGCAGTCTGCAAACACTTTCTCTGCAGAGTCCCAAAACAGGCGTTTTCTGCCCATTACCGGCATATGGAAGAAACAGCAGTAAGCACAGGGAAATATCTGCTTCTAAATCCAAAACGCAGCTATCTAACAGAACGGCTGTCAATGTGTGCACTCAACTTCCAGAGTTAAACCCGTGTGTGGATTCAGCAGTCTGCAAACACTTTCTCTGCAGAGTCCCAAAACAGGCGTTTTCAGCCCATTACCGGCATAAGGAAGAAACAGCAGTAAGCACAGGGAAATATCTGCTTCTAAATCCAAAACGCAGCTATCTAACAGAACGGTTGTCAATGTGTGCACTCAACTTCCAGAGTTAAACCCGTGTGTGGATTCAGCAATCTGCAAACACTTTCTCTGCAGAGTCCCAAAACAGGCGTTTTCAGCCCATTACCGGCATATGGAAGAAACAGCAGTCAGCACAGGGAAATATCTGCTTCTAAATCCAAAACGCAGCTATCTAACAGAACGGTTGTCAATGTGTGCACTCGACTTCCAGAGTTAAACCCGTGTGTGGATTCAGAAGTCTGCAAACACTTTCTCTGCAGAGTCCCAAAACAGGCGTTTTCAGCCCATTACCGGCATATGGAAGAAACAGCAGTAAGCACAGGGAAATATCTGCTTCTAATTCCAAAACGCAGCTATCTAACAGAACGGTTGTCAATGTGTGCACTCAACTTCCAGAGTTAAACCCGTGTGTGGATTCAGCAGTCTGCAAACACTTTCTCTGCAGAGTCACAAAACAGGCGTTTTCAGCCCATAACCGGCATATGGAAGAAACAGGAGTAATCACAGGGAAATATCTGCTTCTAAATCCAAAACGCAGCTATGTAACGGAACGGTTGTCAATGTGTGCACTCAACTTCCAGAATTAAACCCGTGTGTGGATTCAGCAGTCTGCAAACACTTTCTCTGCAGAGTCCCGAAACAGGCGTTTTCAGCCCATTACCGGCATATGGAAGAAACAGCAGTCAGCCCAGGGAAATATCTGCTTCTAAATCCAAAACGCAGCTATCTAACAGAACGGTTGTCAATGTGTGCACTCAACTTCCAGAGTTAAACCCGTGTGTGGATTCAGCAGTCTGCAAACACTTTCTCTGCAGAGTCCCAAAACACGCGTTTTCAGCCCATTACCGGCATATGGAAGAAACAGCAGTAAGCACAGGGAAATATCTGCTTCTAAATCCAAAACGCAGCTATCTAACAGAACGGCTGTCAATGTGTGCACTCAACTTCCAGAGTTAAACCCGTGTGTGGATTCAGCAGTCTGCAAACACTTTCTCTGCAGAGTCCCAAAACAGGCGTTTTCAGCCCATTACCGGCATATGGAAGAAACAGCAGTAAGCACAGGGAAATATCTGCTTCTAAATCCAAAACGCAGCTATCTAACAGAACGGTTGTCAATGTGTGCACTCAACTTCCAGAGTTAAACCCGTGTGTGGATTCAGCAGTCTGCAAACACTTTCTCTGCAGAGTCCCAAAACAGGCGTTTTCAGCCCATTACCGGCATATGGAAGAAACAGCAGTAAGCACAGGGAAATATCTGCTTCTAAATCCAAAACGCAGCTATCTAACAGAACGGTTGTCAATGTGTGCACTCAACTTCCAGAGTTAAACCCGTATGTGGATTCAGCAGTCTGCAAACACTTTCTCTGCAGAGTCCCAAAACAGGCGTTTTCAGCCCATTACCGGCATATGGAAGAAACAGCAGTAAGCACAGGGAAATATCTGCTTCTAAATCCAAAACGCAGCTATCTAACAGAACGGCTGTCAATGTGTGCACTCAACTTCCAGAGCTAAAACCGTGTGTGGATTCAGAAGTCTGCAAACACTTTCTCTGCAGAGTCCCAAAACAGGCGTTTTCAGCCCATTACCGGCATATGGAAGAAACAGCAGTAAGCACAGGGAAATATCTGCTTCTAAATCCAAAACGCAGCTATCTAACAGAACGGTTGTCAATGTGTGCACTCAACTTCCAGAGTTAAACCCGTGTGTGGATTCAGCAGTCTGCAAACACTTTCTCTGCAGAGTCCCAAAACAGGCGTTTTCAGCCCATTACCGGCCTATGGAAGAAACAGCAGTAAGCCCAGGGAAATATCTGCTTCTAAATCCAAAACGCAGCTATCTAACAGAACGGTTGTCAATGTGTGCACTCAACTTCCAGAGTTAAACCCGTGTGTGGATTCAGCAGTCTGCAAACACTTTCTCTGCAGAGTCACAAAACAGGCGTTTTCAGCCTATTACCGGTATATGGAAGAAACAGCAGTAAGCACAGGGAAATATCTGCTTCTAAATCCAAAACCCAGCTATGTAACAGAACGGTTGTCAATGTGTGCACTCAACTTCCAGAGTTAAACCCGTGTGTGGATTCAGCAGTCTGCAAACACTTTCTCTGCAGATTCCCAAAACAGGCGTTTTCAGCCCATTACCGGCATAAGGAAGAAACAGCAGTAAGCACAGGGAAATATCTGCTTCTAAATCCAAAACGCAGCTATCTAACAGAACGGTTGTCAATGTGTGCACTCAACTTCCAGAGTTAAACCCGAGTGTGGATTCAGCATTCTGCAAACACTTTCTCTGCAGAGTCCCAAAACAGGCGTTTTCAGCCCTTTACCGGCCTATGGAAGAAACAGCAGTAAGCCCAGGGAAATATCTGCTTCTAAATCCAAAACGCAGCTATCTAACAGAACGGTTGTCAATGTGTGCACTCAACTTCCAGAGTTAAACCCGTGTTTGGATTCAGAAGTCTGCAAACACTTTCTCTGCAGAGTCCCAAAACAGGCGTTTTCAGCCCATTACCGGCATATGGAAGAAACAGCAGTAAGCACAGGGAAATATCTGCTTCTAAATCCAAAACGCAGCTATCTAACAGAACGGTTGTCAATGTGTGCACTCAACTTCCAGAGTTAAACCCGTGTGTGGATTCAGCATTCTGCAAACACTTTCTCTGCAGAGTCCCAAAACAGGCGTTTTCAGCCCATTACCGGCATATGGAAGAAACAGCAGTCAGCCCAGGGAAATATCTGCTTCTAAATCCAAAACGCAGCTATCTAACAGAACGGTTGTCAATGTGTGCACTCAACTTCCAGAGTTAAACCCGTGTGTGGATCTAGCAGTCTGCAAACACTTTCTCTGCAGAGTCCCAAAACAGGAGTTTTCTGCCCATTACCGGCATATGGAAGAAACAGCAGTAAGCACAGGGAAATATCTGCTTCTAAATCCAAAACGCAGCTATCTAACAGAACGGCTGTCAATGTGTGCACTCAACTTCCAGAGTTAAACCCGTGTGTGGATTCAGCAGTCTGCAAACACTTTCTCTGCAGAGTCCCAAAACAGGCGTTTTCAGCCCATTACCGGCATAAGGAAGAAACAGCAGTCAGCACAGGGAAATATCTGCTTCTAAATCCAAAACGCAGCTATCTAACAGAACGGTTGTCAATGTGTGCACTCAACTTCCAGAGTTAAACCCGTGTGTGGATTCAGCAGTCTGCAAACACTTTCTCTTCAGAGTCCCAAAACAGGCGTTTTCAGCCCATTACCGGCATATGGAAGAAACAGCAGTAAGCACAGGGAAATATCTGCTTCTAAATCCAAAACGCAGCGATCTAACAGAACGGTTGTCAATGTGTGCATTCAACTTCCAGAGCTAAACCCGTGTGTGGATTCAGAAGTCTGCAAACACTTTCTCTGCAGAGTCCCAAAACAGGCGTTTTCAGCCCATTACCGGCATATGGAAGAAACAGCAGTAAGCACAGGGAAATATCTGCTTCTAAATCCAAAACGCAGCTATCTAAGAGAACGGTTGTCAATGTGTGCACTCAACTTCCAGAGTTAAACCCGTGTGTGGATTCAGCAGTCTGCAAACACTTTCTCTGCAGAGTCCCAAAACAGGCGTTTTCAGCCCATTACCGGCCTATGGAAGAAACAGCAGTAAGCCCAGGGAAATATCTGCTTCTAAATCCAAAACGCAGCTATCTAACAGAACGGTTGTCAATGTGTGCACTCAACTTCCAGAGTTAAACCCGTGTTTGGATTCAGAAGTCTGCAAACACTTTCTCTGCAGAGTCCCAAAACAGGCGTTTTCAGCCCATTACCGGCATATGGAAGAAACAGCAGTAAGAACAGGGAAATATCTGCTTCTAAATCCAAAACGCAGCTATCTAACAGAACGGTTGTCAATGTGTGCACTCAACTTCCAGAGTTAAACCCGTGTTTGGATTCAGAAGTCTGCAAACACTTTCTCTGCAGAGTCCCAAAACAGGCGTTTTCAGCCCATTACAGGCATATGGAAGAAACGGCAGCAAGCACAGGGAAATATCTGCTTCTAAATCCAAAACGCAGCTATCTAACAGAACGGTTGTCAATGTGTGCACTCAACTTCCAGAGTAAAAGCCGTGCGTGGATTCAGCAGTCTGCAAACACTTTCTCTGCAGAGTCCCAAAACAGGCGTTTTCAGCCCATTACCGGCATATGGAAGAAACAGCAGTCAGCACAGGGAAATATCTGCTTCTAAATCCAAAACGCAGCTATCTAACAGAACGGCTGTCAATGTGTGCACTCAACTTCCAGAGTTAAACCCGTGTGTGGATTCAGCAATCTGCAAACACTTTCTCTGCAGAGTCCCAAAACAGGCGTTTTCAGCCCATTACCGGCATATGGAAGAAACAGCAGTAAGCACAGGGAAATATCTGCTTCTAAATCCAAAACGCAGCTATCTAACAGAACGGCTGTCAATGTGTGCACTCAACTTCCAGAGTTAAACCCGTGTGTGGATTCAGCAGTCTGCAAACACTTTCTCTGCAGAGTCCCAAAACAGGCGTTTTCAGCCCATTACCGGCATATGGAAGAAACAGCAGTAAGCACAGGGAAATATCTGCTTCTAAATCCAAAACGCAGCTATCTAACAGAACGGCTGTCAATGTGTGCACTCAACTTCCAGAGTTAAACCCGTGTGTGGATTCAGAAGTCTGCAAACACTTTCTCTGCAGAGTCCCAAAACAGGCGTTTTCAGCCCATTACCGGCATATGGAAGAAACAGCAGTAAGCACAGGGAAATATCTGCTTCTAAATCCAAAACGCAGCTATCTAACAGAACGGTTGTCAATGTGTGCACTCAACTTCCAGAGTTAAACCCGTGTGTGGATTCAGAAGTCTGCAAACACTTTCTCTGCAGAGTCCCAAAACAGGCGTTTTCAGCCCATTACCGGCATATGGAAGAAACAGCAGTAAGCACAGGGAAATATCTGCTTCTAATTCCAAAACGCAGCTATCTAACAGAACGGTTGTCAATGTGTGCACTCAACTTCCAGAGTTAAACCCGTGTGTGGATTCAGCATTCTGCAAACACTTTCTCTGCAGAGTCCCAAAACAGGAGTTTTCAGCCCATAACCGGCATATGGAAGAAACAGGAGTAATCACAGGGAAATATCTGCTTCTAAATCCAAAACGCAGCTATGTAACGGAACGGTTGTCAATGTGTGCACTCAACTTCCAGAATTAAACCCGTGTGTGGATTCAGCAGTCTGCAAACACTTTCTCTGCAGAGTCCCAAAACAGGCGTTTTCAGCCCATTACCGGCATATGGAAGAAACAGCAGTAAGCACAGGGAAATATCTGCTTCTAAATCCAAAACGCAGCTATCTAACAGAACGGTTGTCAATGTGTGCACTCAACTTCCAGAGTTAAACCCGTGTGTGGATTCAGCAGTCTGCAAACACTTTCTCTGCAGAGTCCCAAAACACGCGTTTTCAGCCCATTACCGGCATATGGAAGAAACAGCAGTAAGCACAGGGAAATATCTGCTTCTAAATCCAAAACGCAGCTATCTAACAGAACGGCTGTCAATGTGTGCACTCAACTTCCAGAGTTAAACCCGTGTGTGGATTCAGCATTCTGCAAACACTTTCTCTGCAGAGTCCCAAAACAGGAGTTTTCAGCCCATAACCGGCATATGGAAGAAACAGGAGTAATCACAGGGAAATATCTGCTTCTAAATCCAAAACGCAGCTATGTAACGGAACGGTTGTCAATGTGTGCACTCAACTTCCAGAATTAAACCCGTGTGTGGATTCAGCAGTCTGCAAACACTTTCTCTGCAGAGTCCCAAAACAGGCGTTTTCAGCCCATTACCGGCATATGGAAGAAACAGCAGTAAGCACAGGGAAATATCTGCTTCTAAATCCAAAACGCAGCTATCTAACAGAACGGTTGTCAATGTGTGCACTCAACTTCCAGAGTTAAACCCGTGTGTGGATTCAGCAGTCTGCAAACACTTTCTCTGCAGAGTCCCAAAACACGCGTTTTCAGCCCATTACCGGCATATGGAAGAAACAGCAGTAAGCACAGGGAAATATCTGCTTCTAAATCCAAAACGCAGCTATCTAACAGAACGGCTGTCAATGTGTGCACTCAACTTCCAGAGTTAAACCCGTGTGTGGATTCAGCAGTCTGCAAACACTTTCTCTGCAGAGTGCCAAAACAGGCGTTTTCAGCCCATTACCGGCATATGGAAGAAACAGCAGTAAGCACAGGGAAATATCTGCTTCTAAATCCAAAACGCAGCTATCTAACAGAACGGTTGTCAATGTGTGCACTCAACTTCCAGAGTTAAACCCGTGTGTGGATTCAGCAGTCTGCAAACACTTTCTGTGCAGAGTCCCAAGACAGGCGTTTTCAGCCCATAACCGGCATATGGAAGAAACAGCAGTCAGCACAGGGAAATATCTGCTTCTAAATCCAAAACGCAGCTATGTAACGGAACGGTTGTCAATGTGTGCACTCAACTTCCAGAATTAAACCCGTGTGTGGATTCAGCAGTCTGCAAACACTTTCTCTGCAGAGTCCCAAAACAGGCGTTTTCAGCCCATTACCGGCATATGGAAGAAACAGCAGTAAGCACAGGGAAATATCTGCTTCTAAATCCAAAACGCAGCTATCTAACAGAACGGCTGTCAATGTGTGCACTCAACTTCCAGAGTTAAACCCGTGTGTGGATTCAGCAGTCTGCAAACACTTTCTCTGCAGAGTCCCAAAACAGGCGTTTTCAGCCCATTTCCGGCATATTTAAGAAACAGCAGTAAGCACAGGGAAATATCTGCTTCTAAATCCAAAACGCAGCTATCTAACAGAACGGTTGTCAATGTGTGCACTCAACTTCCAGAGTTAAACCCGTGTGTGGATTCAGCAGTCTGCAAACACTTTCTCTGCAGAGTCCCAAAACAGGCGTTTTCAGCCCATTACCGGCCTATGGAAGAAACAGCAGTAAGCACAGGGAAATATCTGCTTCTAAATCCAAAACGCAGCTATCTAACAGAACGGTTGTCAATGTGTGCACTCAACTTCCAGAATTAAACCCGTGTGTGGATTCAGCAGTCTGCACACTCTTTCTCTGCAGAGTCACAAAACAGGCGTTTTCAGCCCATTACCGACATACGGAAGAAACCGCAGTAAGCCCAGGGAAATATCTTCTTCTAAATCCAAAACGCAGCTATCTAACAGAACGGTTGTCAATGTGTGCACTCAACTTCCAGAGTTAAACCCGTGTGTGGATTCAGCAGTCTGCAAACACTTTCTCTGCAGAGTCCCAAAACAGGCGTTTTCAGCCCATTACCGGCATATGGAAGAAACAGCACTAAGCACAGGGAAATATCTGCTTCTAAATCCAAAACGCAGCTATCTAACAGAACGGTTGTCAATGTGTGCACTCAATTTCCACAGTTAAACCCGTCTGTGGATTCAGCAGTCTGCAAACACTTTCTCTCCAGAGTCCCAAAACAGGCGTTTTCAGCCCATTACCGGCATATGGAAGAAACAGCAGTAAGCACAGGGAAATATCTGCTTCTAAATCCAAAACGCAGCTATCTAACAGAACGGTTGTCAATGTGTGCACTCAACTTCCAGAGTTAAACCCGTGTGTGGATTCAGCATTCTGCAAACACTTTCTCTGCAGAGTCCCAAAACAGGCGTTTTCAGCCCATTACCGGCATATGGAAGAAACAGCAGTCAGCCCAGGGAAATATCTGCTTCTAAATCCAAAACGCAGCTATCTAACAGAACGGTTGTCAATGTGTGCACTCAACTTCCAGAGTTAAACCCCTGTGTGGATTCAGCAGTCTGCAAACACTTTCTCTGCAGAGTCACAAAACAGGCGTTTTCAGCCCATTACCGGCATATGGAAGAAACAGCAGTCAGCACAGGGACATATCTGCTTCTAAATCCAAAACGCAGCTATGTAACAGAACGGTTGTCAATGTGTGCACTCAACTTCCAGAGTTAAACCCGTGTGTGGATTCAGCAGTCTGCAAACACTTTCTCTGCAGAGTCCCAAAACAGGCGTTTTCAGCCCATTACCGGCATATGGAAGAAACAGCAGTAAGCACAGGGAAATATCTGCTTCTAAATCCAAAACGCAGCTATCTAACAGAACGGTTGTCAATGTGTGCACTCAACTTCCAGAGTTAAACCCGTGTGTGGATTCAGCAGTCTGCAAACATTTTCTCTGCAGAGTCCCAAAACAGGCGTTTTCAGCCCATTACCGGCCTATGGAAGAAACAGCAGTAAGCACAGGGAAATATCTGCTTCTAAATCCAAAACGCAGCTATGTAACAGAACGGTTGTCAATGTGTGCACTCAACCTCCAGAGTTAAACCCGTGTGTGGATTCAGCAGTCTGCAAACACTTTCTCTGCAGAGTCCCAAAACAGGCGTTTTCAGCCCATTACCGGCATATGGAAGAAACAGCAGTAAGCACAGGGAAATATCTGCTTCTAAATCCAAAACGCAGCTATGTAACAGAACGGTTGTCAATGTGTGCACTCAACTTCCAGAGTTAAACCCGTGTGTGGATTCAGCAGTCTGCAAACACTTTCTCTGCAGAGTCCCAAAACAGGCGTTTTCAGCCCATTACCGGCATATGGAAGAAACAGCAGTAAGCACAGGGAAATATCTGCCTCTAAATCCAAAACGCAGCTATCTAACAGAACGGTTGTCAATGTGTGCACTCAACTTCCAGAGTTAGGTAACCCGTGTGTGGATTCAGCAGTCTGCAAACACTTTCTCTGCAGAGTCCCAAAACTGGCGTTTTCAGCCCATTACCGGCATATGGAAGAAACAGCAGTAAGCACAGGGAAATATCTGCTTCTAAATCCAAAACGCATCTATCTAAGAGAACGGTTGTCAATGTGTGCACTCAACCTCCAGAGTTAAACCCGTGTGTGGATTCAGCAGTCTGCAAACACTTTCTCTGCAGAGTCCCAAAACAGGCGTTTTCAGCCCATTACCGGCATATGGAAGAAACAGCAGTAAGCACAGGGAAATATCTGCTTCTAAATGCAAAACGGAGCTATCTAACAGAACGGCTGTCAATGTGTGCACTCAACTTCCAGAGTGAAACCCGTGTGTGGATTCAGCAGTCTGCAAACACTTTCTCTGCAGAGTCCCAAAACAGGCGTTTTCAGCCCATTACCGGCATATGGAAGAAACAGCAGTAAGCACAGGGAAATATCTGCTTCTAAATCCAAAACGCAGCTATCTAACAGAACGGTTGTCAATGTGTGCACTCAACTTCCAGAGTTAAACCCGTGTGTGGATTCAGCAGTCTGCAAACACTTTCTCTGCAGAGTCCTAAAACAGGCTTTTTCAGCCCATTACCGGCCTATGGAAGAAACAGCAGTAAGCCCAGGGAAATATCTGCTTCTAAATCCAAAACGCAGCTATCTAACAGAACGGTTGTCAATGTGTGCACTCAACTTCCAGAGTTAAACCCGTGTGTGGATTCAGCAGTCTGCAAACACTTTCTCTGCAGAGTCCCAAAACAGGCGTTTTCAGCCTATTACCGGCATATGGAAGAAACAGCAGTAAGCACAGGGAAATATCTGCTTCTAAATCCAAAACCCAGCTATGTAACAGAACGGTTGTCAATGTGTGCACTCAACTTCCAGAGTTAAACCCGTGTGTGGATTCAGCAGTCTGCAAACACTTTCTCTGCAGAGTCCCAAAACAGGCGTTTTCAGCCCATTACCGGCATATGGAAGAAACAGCAGTAAGCACAGGGAAATATCTGCTTCTAAATCCAAAACGCAGCTATCTAACAGAACGGTTGTCAATCTGTGCACTCAACTTCCAGAGTTAAACCCGTGTGTGGATTCAGCAGTCTGCAAACATTTTCTCTGCAGAGTCCTAAAACAGGCGTTTTCAGCCCATAACCGGCATATGGAAGAAACAGCAGTAAGCACAGGGAAATAACTGCTTCTAAATCCAAAACGCAGCTATGTAACGGAACGGTTGTCAATGTGTGCACTCAACTTCCAGACTTAAACCCGTGTGTGGATTCAGCAGTCTGCAAACACTTTCTCTGCAGAGTGCCAAAACAGGCGTTTTCAGCCCATTACCGGCATATGGAAGAAACAGCAGTAAGCACAGGGAAATATCTGCTTCTAAATCCAAAACGCAGCTATCTAACAGAACGGTTGTCAATGTGTGCACTCAACTTCCAGAGTTAAACCCGTGTGTGGATTCAGCAGTCTGCAAACACTTTCTGTGCAGAGTCCCAAGACAGGCGTTTTCAGCCCATTACCGGCATATGGAAGAAACAGCAGTAAGCACAGGGAAATATCTGCTTCTAAATCCAAAACGCAGCTATCTAACAGAACGGTTGTCAATGTGTGCACTCAACTTCCAGAGTTAAACCCGTGTGTGGATTCAGCAGTCTGCAAACACTTTCTCTGCAGAGTCCCAAAACAGGCGTTTTCAGCCCATTACCGGCCTATGGAAGAAACAGCAGTAAGCACAGGGAAATATCTGCTTCTAAATCCAAAACGCAGCTATCTAACAGAACGGTTGTCAATGTGTGCACTCAACTTCCAGAGGTAAACCCGTGTGTGGATTCAGCAGTCTGCAAACACTTTCTCTGCAGAGTCCCAAAACAGGCGTTTTCAGCCCATTACCGGCATATGGAAGAAACAGCAGTCAGCACAGGGAAATATCTGCTTCTAAATCCAAAACGCAGCTATCTAACAGAACGGTTGTCAATGTGTGCACTCAACTTCCAGAGTTAAACCCGTGTGTGGATTCAGCAGTCTGCAAACACTTTCTCTGCAGAGTCCCAAAACAGGCGTTTTCAGCCTATTACCGGTATATGGAAGAAACAGCACTAAGCACAGGGAAATATCTGCTTCTAAATCCAAAACGCAGCTATCTAACAGAACGGTTGTCAATGTGTGCACTCAATTTCCACAGTTAAACCCGTGTGTGGATTCAGCAGTCTGCAAACACTTTCTCTCCAGAGTCCCAAAACAGGCGTTTTCAGCCCATTACCGGCATATGGAAGAAACAGCAGTAAGCACAGGGAAATATCTGCTTCTAAATCCAAAACGCAGCTATCTAACAGAACGGTTGTCAATGTGTGCACTCAACTTCCAGAGTTAAACCCGTGTGTGGATTCAGCATTCTGCAAACACTTTATCTGCAGAGTCCCAAAACAGGCGTTTTCAGCCCATTACCGGCATATGGAAGAAACAGCAGTCAGCCCAGGGAAATATCTGCTTCTAAATCCAAAACGCAGCTATCTAACAGAACGGTTGTCAATGTGTGCACTCAACTTCCAGAGTTAAACCCGTGTGTGGATTCAGCAGTCTGCAAACACTTTCTCTGCAGAGTCACAAAACAGGCGTTTTCAGCCCATTACCGGCATATGGAAGAAACAGCAGTCAGCACAGGGAAATATCTGCTTCTAAATCCAAAACGCAGCTATCTAACAGAACGGTTGTCAATGTGTGCACTCAACTTCCAGAGTTAAACCCGTGTGTGGATTCAGCAGTCTGCAAACACTTTCTCTGCAGAGTCCCAAAACAGGCGTTTTCAGCCCATTACCGGCATATGGAAGAAACAGCAGTAAGCACAGGGAAATATCTGCTTCTAAATCCAAAACGCAGCTATCTAACAGAACGGTTGTCAATGTGTGCACTCAACTTCCAGAGTTAAACCCGTGTGTGGATTCAGCAGTCTGCAAACATTTTCTCTGCAGAGTCCCAAAACAGGCGTTTTCAGCCCATTACCGGCCTATGGAAGAAACAGCAGTAAGCACAGGGAAATATCTGCTTCTAAATCCAAAACGCAGCTATGTAACAGAACGGTTGTCAATGTGTGCACTCAACTTCCAGAGTTAAACCCGTGTGTGGATTCAGCAGTCTGCAAACACTTTCTCTGCAGAGTCCCAAAACAGGCGTTTTCAGCCCATTACCGGCATATGGAAGAAACAGCAGTCAGCACAGGGAAATATCTGCTTCTAAATCCAAAACGCAGCTATGTAACAGAACGGTTGTCAATGTGTGCACTCAACTTCCAGAGTTAAACCCGTGTGTGGATTCAGCAGTCTGCAAACACTTTCTCTGCAGAGTCCCAAAACAGGCGTTTTCAGCCCATTACCGGCATATGGAAGAAACAGCAGTAAGCACAGGGAAATATCTGCTTCTAAAATCAAAACGCAGCTATCTAACAGAACGGTTGTCAATGTGTGCACTCAACTTCCAGAGTTAGGTAACCCGTGTGTGGATTCAGCAGTCTGCAAACACTTTCTCTGCAGAGTCCCAAAACTGGCGTTTTCAGCCCATTACCGGCATATGGAAGAAACAGCAGTAAGCCCAGGGAAATATCTGCTTCTAAATCCAAAACGCAGCTATCTAACAGAACGGTTGTCAATGTGTGCACTCAACTTCCAGAGTTAAACCCGTGTTTGGATTCAGAAGTCTGCAAACACTTTCTCTGCAGAGTCCCAAAACAGGCGTTTTCAGCCCATTACCGGCATATGGAAGAAACAGCAGTAAGCCCAGGGAAATATCTGCTTCTAAATCCAAAACGCAGCTATCTAACAGAACGGTTGTCAATGTGTGCACTCAACTTCCAGAGTTAAACCCGTGTGTGGATTCAGCAGTCTGCAAACACTTTCTCTGCAGAGTCCCAAAACAGGCGTTTTCAGCCTATTACCGGTATATGGAAGAAATGGCAGTAAGCACAGGGAAATATCTGCTTCTAAATCCAAAACCCAGCTATGTAACAGAACGGTTGTCAATGTGTGCACTCAACTTCCAGAATTAAACCCGTGTGTGGATTCAGCAGTCTGCACACTCTTTCTCTGCAGAGTCCCAAAACAGGCGTTTTCAGCCCATTACCGACATACGGAAGAAACCGCAGTAAGCCCAGGGAAATATCTTCTTCTAAATCCAAAACGCAGCTATCTAACAGAACGGTTGTCAATGTGTGCACTCAACTTCCAGAGTTAAACCCGTGTGTGGATTCAGCAGTCTGCAAACACTTTCTCTGCAGAGTCCCAAAACAGGCGTTTTCAGCCCATTACCGGCATATGGAAGAAACAGCACTAAGCACAGGGAAATATCTGCTTCTAAATCCAAAACGCAGCTATCTAACAGAACGGTTGTCAATGTGTGCACTCAATTTCCACAGTTAAACCCGTGTGTGGATTCAGCAGTCTGCAAACACTTTCTCTCCAGAGTCCCAAAACAGGCGTTTTCAGCCCATTACCGGCATATGGAAGAAACAGCAGTAAGCACAGGGAAATATCTGCTTCTAAATCCAAAACGCAGCTATCTAACAGAACGGTTGTCAATGTGTGCACTCAACTTCCAGAGTTAAACCCATGTGTGGATTCAGCATTCTGCAAACACTTTCTCTGCAGAGTCCCAAAACAGGCGTTTTCAGCCCATTACCGGCATATGGAAGAAACAGCAGTCAGCCCAGGGAAATATCTGCTTCTAAATCCAAAACGCAGCTATCTAACAGAACGGTTGTCAATGTGTGCACTCAACTTCCAGAGTTAAACCCCTGTGTGGATTCAGCAGTCTGCAAACACTTTCTCTGCAGAGTCACAAAACAGGCGTTTTCAGCCCATTACCGGCATATGGAAGAAACAGCAGTCAGCACAGGGAAATATCTGCTTCTAAATCCAAAACGCAGCTATCTAACAGAACGGTTGTCAATGTGTGCACTCAACTTCCAGAGTTAAACCCGTGTGTGGATTCAGCAGTCTGCAAACACTTTCTCTGCAGAGTCCCAAAACAGGCGTTTTCAGCCTATTACCGGTATATGGAAGAAACAGCAGTAAGCACAGGGAAATATCTGCTTCTAAATCCAAAACCCAGCTATGTAACAGAACGGTTGTCAATGTGTGCACTCAACTTCCAGAATTAAACCCGTGTGTGGATTCAGCAGTCTGCACACTCTTTCTCTGCAGAGTCCCAAAACAGGCGTTTTCAGCCCATTACCGACATACGGAAGAAACCGCAGTAAGCCCAGGGAAATATCTTCTTCTAAATCCAAAACGCAGCTATCTAACAGAACGGTTTTCAATGTGTGCACTCAACTTCCAGAGTTAAACCCGTGTGTGGATTCAGCAGTCTGCAAACACTTTCTCTGCAGAGTCCCAAAACAGGCGTTTTCAGCCCATTACCGGCATATGGAAGAAACAGCACTAAGCACAGGGAAATATCTGCTTCTAAATCCAAAACGCAGCTATCTAACAGAACGGTTGTCAATGTGTGCACTCAATTTCCACAGTTAAACCCGTGTGTGGATTCAGCAGTCTGCAAACACTTTCTCTCCAGAGTCCCAAAACAGGCGTTTTCAGCCCATTACCGGCATATGGAAGAAACAGCAGTAAGCACAGGGAAATATCTGCTTCTAAATCCAAAACGCAGCTATCTAACAGAACGGTTGTCAATGTGTGCACTCAACTTCCAGAGTTAAACCCGTGTGTGGATTCAGCATTCTGCAAACACTTTCTCTGCAGAGTCCCAAAACAGGCGTTTTCAGCCCATTACCGGCATATGGAAGAAACAGCAGTCAGCCCAGGGAAATATCTGCTTCTAAATCCAAAACGCAGCTATCTAACAGAACGGTTGTCAATGTGTGCACTCAACTTCCAGAGTTAAACCCCTGTGTGGATTCAGCAGTCTGCAAACACTTTCTCTGCAGAGTCACAAAACAGGCGTTTTCAGCCCATTACCGGCATATGGAAGAAACAGCAGTCAGCACAGGGAAATATCTGCTTCTAAATCCAAAACGCAGCTATCTAACAGAACGGTTGTCAATGTGTGCACTCAACTTCCAGAGTTAAACCCGTGTGTGGATTCAGCAGTCTGCAAACACTTTCTCTGCAGAGTCCCAAAACAGGCGTTTTCAGCCCATTACCGGCATATGGAAGAAACAGCAGTAAGCACAGGGAAATATCTGCTTCTAAATCCAAAACGCAGCTATCTAACAGAACGGTTGTCAATGTGTGCACTCAACTTCCAGAGTTAAACCCGTGTGTGGATTCAGCAGTCTGCAAACATTTTCTCTGCAGAGTCCCAAAACAGGCGTTTTCAGCCCATTACCGGCCTATGGAAGAAACAGCAGTAAGCACAGGGAAATATCTGCTTCTAAATCCAAAACGCAGCTATCTAACAGAACGGTTGTCAATGTGTGCACTCAACTTCCAGAGTTAAACCCGTGTGTGGATTCAGCAGTCTGCAAACACTTTCTCTGCAGAGTCCCAAAACAGGCGTTTTCAGCCCATTACCGGCATATGGAAGAAACAGCAGTAAGCACAGGGAAATATCTGCTTCTAAATCCAAAACGCAGCTATGTAACAGAACGGTTGTCAATGTGTGCACTCAACTTCCAGAGTTAAACCCGTGTGTGGATTCAGCAGTCTGCAAACACTTTCTCTGCAGAGTCCCAAAACAGGCGTTTTCAGCCCATTACCGGCATATGGAAGAAACAGCAGTAAGCACAGGGAAATATCTGCCTCTAAATCCAAAACGCAGCTATCTAACAGAACGGTTGTCAATGTGTGCACTCAACTTCCAGAGTTAGGTAACCCGTGTGTGGATTCAGCAGTCTGCAAACACTTTCTCTGCAGAGTCCCAAAACTGGCGTTTTCAGCCCATTACCGGCATATGGAAGAAACAGCAGTAAGCACAGGGAAATATCTGCTTCTAAATCCAAAACGCATCTATCTAAGAGAACGGTTGTCAATGTGTGCACTCAACCTCCAGAGTTAAACCCGTGTGTGGATTCAGCAGTCTGCAAACACTTTCTCTGCAGAGTCCCAAAACAGGCGTTTTCAGCCCATTACCGGCATATGGAAGAAACAGCAGTAAGCACAGGGAAATATCTGCTTCTAAATGCAAAACGGAGCTATCTAACAGAACGGCTGTCAATGTGTGCACTCAACTTCCAGAGTGAAACCCGTGTGTGGATTCAGCAGTCTGCAAACACTTTCTCTGCAGAGTCCCAAAACAGGCGTTTTCAGCCCATTACCGGCATATGGAAGAAACAGCAGTAAGCACAGGGAAATATCTGCTTCTAAATCCAAAACGCAGCTATCTAACAGAACGGTTGTCAATGTGTGCACTCAACTTCCAGAGTTAAACCCGTGTGTGGATTCAGCAGTCTGCAAACACTTTCTCTGCAGAGTCCCAAAACAGGCGTTTTCAGCCCATTACCGGCATATGGAAGAAACAGCAGTCAGCCCAGGGAAATATCTGCTTCTAAATCCAAAACGCAGCTATCTAACAGAACGGTTGTCAATGTGTGCACTCAACTTCCAGAGTTAAACCCGTGTGTGGATTCAGCAGTCTGCAAACACTTTCTCTGCAGAGTCCTAAAACAGGCTTTTTCAGCCCATTACCGGCCTATGGAAGAAACAGCAGTAAGCCCAGGGAAATATCTGCTTCTAAATCCAAAACGCAGCTATCTAACAGAACGGTTGTCAATGTGTACACTCAACTTCCAGAGTTAAACCCGTGTGTGGATTCAGCAGTCTGCAAACACTTTCTCTGCAGAGTCCCAAAACAGGCGTTTTCAGCCTATTACCGGCATATGGAAGAAACAGCAGTAAGCACAGGGAAATATCTGCTTCTAAATCCAAAACCCAGCTATGTAACAGAACGGTTGTCAATGTGTGCACTCAACTTCCAGAGTTAAACCCGTGTGTGGATTCAGCAGTCTGCAAACACTTTCTCTGCAGAGTCCCAAAACAGGCGTTTTCAGCCCATTACCGGCATATGGAAGAAACAGCAGTAAGCACAGGGAAATATCTGCTTCTAAATCCAAAACGCAGCTATCTAACAGAACGGCTGTCAATGTGTGCACTCAACTTCCAGAGTTAAACCCGTGTGTGGATTCAGCAGTCTGCAAACACTTTCTCTGCAGAGTCCCAAAACAGGCGTTTTCAGCCCATTACCGGCATATGGAAGAAACAGCAGTAAGCACAGGGAAATATCTGCTTCTAAATCCAAAACGCAGCTATCTAACAGAACGGTTGTCAATGTGTGCACTCAACTTCCAGAGTTAAACCCGTGTGTGGATTCAGCAGTCTGCAAACACTTTCTCTGCAGAGTCCCAAAACAGGCGTTTTCAGCCCATTACCGGCCTATGGAAGAAACAGCAGTAAGCACAGGGAAATATCTGCTTCTAAATCCAAAACGCAGCTATCTAACAGAACGGTTGTCAATGTGTGCACTCAACTTCCAGAGGTAAACCCGTGTGTGGATTCAGCAGTCTGCAAACACTTTCTCTGCAGAGTCCGAAAACAGGCGTTTTCAGCCCATTACCGGCATATGGAAGAAACAGCAGGAAGCCCAGGGAAATATCTGCTTCTAAATCCAAAACGCAGCAATCTAACAGAACGGTTGTCAATGTGTGCACTCAACTTCCAGAGTTAAACCCGTGTGTGGATTCAGCAGTCTGCAAACACTTTCTCTGCAGAGTCCCAAAACAGGCGTTTTCAGCCTATTACCGGTATATGGAAGAAACAGCACTAAGCACAGGGAAATATCTGCTTCTAAATCCAAAACGCAGCTATCTAACAGAACGGTTGTCAATGTGTGCACTCAATTTCCACAGTTAAACCCGTGTGTGGATTCAGCAGTCTGCAAACACTTTCTCTCCAGAGTCCCAAAACAGGCGTTTTCAGCCCATTACCGGCATATGGAAGAAACAGCAGTAAGCACAGGGAAATATCTGCTTCTAAATCCAAAACGCAGCTATCTAACAGAACGGTTGTCAATGTGTGCACTCAACTTCCAGAGTTAAACCCGTGTGTGGATTCAGCATTCTGCAAACACTTTATCTGCAGAGTCCCAAAACAGGCGTTTTCAGCCCATTACCGGCATATGGAAGAAACAGCAGTCAGCCCAGGGAAATATCTGCTTCTAAATCCAAAACGCAGCTATCTAACAGAACGGTTGTCAATGTGTGCACTCAACTTCCAGAGTTAAACCCCTGTGTGGATTCAGCAGTCTGCAAACACTTTCTCTGCAGAGTCACAAAACAGGCGTTTTCAGCCCATTACCGGCATATGGAAGAAACAGCAGTCAGCACAGGGAAATATCTGCTTCTAAATCCAAAACGCAGCTATCTAACAGAACGGTTGTCAATGTGTGCACTCAACTTCCAGAGTTAAACCCGTGTGTGGATTCAGCAGTCTGCAAACACTTTCTCTGCAGAGTCCCAAAACAGGCGTTTTCAGCCCATTACCGGCATATGGAAGAAACAGCACTAAGCACAGGGAAATATCTGCTTCTAAATCCAAAACGCAGCTATCTAACAGAACGGTTGTCAATGTGTGCACTCAACTTCCAGAGTTAAACCCGTGTGTGGATTCAGCAGTCTGCAAACATTTTCTCTGCAGAGTCCCAAAACAGGCGTTTTCAGCCCATTACCGGCCTATGGAAGAAACAGCAGTAAGCACAGGGAAATATCTGCTTCTAAATCCAAAACGCAGCTATGTAACAGAACGGTTGTCAATGTGTGCACTCAACTTCCAGAGTTAAACCCGTGTGTGGATTCAGCAGTCTGCAAACACTTTCTCTGCAGAGTCCCAAAACAGGCGTTTTCAGCCCATTACCGGTATATGGAAGAAACAGCAGTCAGCACAGGGAAATATCTGCTTCTAAATCCAAAACGCAGCTATGTAACAGAACGGTTGTCAATGTGTGCACTCAACTTCCAGAGTTAAACCCGTGTGTGGATTCAGCAGTCTGCAAACACTTTCTCTGCAGAGTCCCAAAACAGGCGTTTTCAGCCCATTACCGGCATATGGAAGAAACAGCAGTAAGCACAGGGAAATATCTGCTTCTAAATCCAAAACGCAGCTATCTAACAGAACGGTTGTCAATGTGTGCACTCAACTTCCAGAGTTAGGTAACCCGTGTGTGGATTCAGCAGTCTGCAAACACTTTCTCTGCAGAGTCCCAAAACTGGCGTTTTCAGCCCATTACAGGCATATGGAAGAAACAGCAGTAAGCCCAGGGAAATATCTGCTTCTAAATCCAAAACGCAGCTATCTAACAGAACGGTTGTCAATGTGTGCACTCAACTTCCAGAGTTAAACCCGTGTTTGGATTCAGAAGTCTGCAAACACTTTCTCTGCAGAGTCCCAAAACAGGCGTTTTCAGCCCATTACCGGCATATGGAAGAAACAGCAGTAAGCCCAGGGAAATATCTGCTTCTAAATCCAAAACGCAGCTATCTAACAGAACGGTTGTCAATGTGTGCACTCAACTTCCAGAGTTAAACCCGTGTGTGGATTCAGCAGTCTGCAAACACTTTCTCTGCAGAGTCCCAAAACAGGCGTTTTCAGCCTATTACCGGTATATGGAAGAAATGGCAGTAAGCACAGGGAAATATCTGCTTCTAAATCCAAAACCCAGCTATGTAACAGAACGGTTGTCAATGTGTGCACTCAACTTCCAGAATTAAACCCGTGTGTGGATTCAGCAGTCTGCACACTCTTTCTCTGCAGAGTCCCAAAACAGGCGTTTTCAGCCCATTACCGACATACGGAAGAAACCGCAGTAAGCCCAGGGAAATATCTTCTTCTAAATCCAAAACGCAGCTATCTAACAGAACGGTTGTCAATGTGTGCACTCAACTTCCAGAGTTAAACCCGTGTGTGGATTCAGCAGTCTGCAAACACTTTCTCTGCAGAGTCCCAAAACAGGCGTTTTCAGCCCATTACCGGCATATGGAAGAAACAGCACTAAGCACAGGGAAATATCTGCTTCTAAATCCAAAACGCAGCTATCTAACAGAACGGTTGTCAATGTGTGCACTCAATTTCCACAGTTAAACCCGTGTGTGGATTCAGCAGTCTGCAAACACTTTCTCTCCAGAGTCCCAAAACAGGCGTTTTCAGCCCATTACCGGCATATGGAAGAAACAGCAGTAAGCACAGGGAAATATCTGCTTCTAAATCCAAAACGCAGCTATCTAACAGAACGGTTGTCAATGTGTGCACTCAACTTCCAGAGTTAAACCCATGTGTGGATTCAGCATTCTGCAAACACTTTCTCTGCAGAGTCCCAAAACAGGCGTTTTCAGCCCATTACCGGCATATGGAAGAAACAGCAGTCAGCCCAGGGAAATATCTGCTTCTAAATCCAAAACGCAGCTATCTAACAGAACGGTTGTCAATGTGTGCACTCAACTTCCAGAGTTAAACCCCTGTGTGGATTCAGCAGTCTGCAAACACTTTCTCTGCAGAGTCACAAAACAGGCGTTTTCAGCCCATTACCGGCATATGGAAGAAACAGCAGTCAGCACAGGGAAATATCTGCTTCTAAATCCAAAACGCAGCTATCTAACAGAACGGTTGTCAATGTGTGCACTCAACTTCCAGAGTTAAACCCGTGTGTGGATTCAGCAGTCTGCAAACACTTTCTCTGCAGATTCCCAAAACAGGCGTTTTCAGCCCATTACCGGCATATGGAAGAAACAGCAGTAAGCACAGGGAAATATCTGCTTCTAAATCCAAAACGCAGCTATCTAACAGAACGGTTGTCAATGTGTGCACTCAACTTCCAGAGTTAAACCCGTGTGTGGATTCAGCAGTCTGCAAACATTTTCTCTGCAGAGTCCCAAAACAGGCGTTTTCAGCCCATTACCGGCCTATGGAAGAAACAGCAGTAAGCACAGGGAAATATCTGCTTCTAAATCCAAAACGCAGCTATGTAACAGAACGGTTGTCAATGTGTGCACTCAACTTCCAGAGTTAAACCCGTGTGTGGATTCAGCAGTCTGCAAACACTTTCTCTGCAGAGTCCCAAAACAGGCGTTTTCAGCCCATTACCGGCATATGGAAGAAACAGCAGTAAGCACAGGGAAATATCTGCTTCTAAATCCAAAACGCAGCTATCTAACAGAACGGTTGTCAATGTGTGCACTCAACTTCCAGAGTTAAACCCGTGTGTGGATTCAGCAGTCTGCAAACACTTTCTCTGCAGAGTCCCAAAACAGGCGTTTTCAGCCCATTACCGGCATATGGAAGAAACAGCAGTAAGCACAGGGAAATATCTGCCTCTAAATCCAAAACGCAGCTATCTAACAGAACGGTTGTCAATGTGTGCACTCAACTTCCAGAGTTAGGTAACCCGTGTGTGGATTCAGCAGTCTGCAAACACTTTCTCTGCAGAGTCCCAAAACTGGCGTTTTCAGCCCATTACCGGCATATGGAAGAAACAGCAGTAAGCACAGGGAAATATCTGCTTCTAAATCCAAAACGCAGCTATCTAACAGAACGGTTGTCAATGTGTGCACTCAACTTCCAGAGTTAAAGCCGTGTGTGGATTCAGCAGTCTGCAAACACTTTCTCTGCAGAGTCCCAAAACAGGCGTTTTCAGCCCATTACCGGCATATGGAAGAAACAGCAGTAAGCACAGGGAAATATCTGCTTCTAAATCCAAAACGCATCTATCTAAGAGAACGGTTGTCAATGTGTGCACTCAACCTCCAGAGTTAAACCCGTGTGTGGATTCAGCAGTCTGCAAACACTTTCTCTGCAGAGTCCCAAAACAGGCGTTTTCAGCCCATTACCGGCATATGGAAGAAACAGCAGTAAGCCCAGGGAAATATCTGCTTCTAAATCTAAAACGCAGCTATCTAACAGAACGGCTGTCAATGTGTGCACTCAACTTCCAGAGTTAAACCCGTGTGTGGATTCAGCATTCTGCAAACACTTTCTCTGCAGAGTCCCAAAACAGGCGTTTTCAGCCCTTTACCGGCATATGGAAGAAACAGCAGTCAGCCCAGGGAAATATCTGCTTCTAAATCCAAAACGCAGCTATCTAACAGAACGGTTGTCAATGTGTGCACTCAACTTCCAGAGTTAAACCCGTGTGTGGATTCAGCATTCTGCAAACACGTTCTCTGCAGAGTCCCAAAACAGGCGTTTTCAGCCCATTACCGGCATATGGAAGAAACAGCAGTAAGCACAGGGAAATATCTGCTTCTAAATCCAAAACGCAGCTATCTAACAGAACGGCTGTCAATGTGTGCACTCAACTTCCAGAGTTAAACCCGTGTGTGGATTCAGCAGTCTGCAAACACTTTCTCTGCAGAGTCCCAAAACAGGCGTTTTCAGCCCATTACCGGCATATGGAAGAAACAGCAGTAAGCACAGGGAAATATCTGCTTCTAAATCCAAAACGCAGCTATCTAACAGAACGGTTGTCAATGTGTGCACTCAACTTCCAGAGTTAAACCCGTGTGTGGATTCAGAAGTCTGCAAACACTTTCTCTGCAGAGACCCAAAACAGGCGTTTTCAGCCCATTACCGGCATATGGAAGAAACAGCAGTAAGCACAGGGAAATATCTGCTTCTAAATCCAAAACGCAGCTATCTAACAGAACGGTTGTCAATGTGTGCACTCAACTTCCAGAGTTAAACCCGTGTGTGGATTCAGCAGTCTGCAATCACTTTCTCTGCAGAGTCCCAAAACAGGCGTTTTCAGCCCATAACCGGCATATGGAAGAAACAGCAGTAAGCACAGGGAAATATCTGCTTCTAAATCCAAAACGCAGCTATGTAACGGAACGGATGTCAATGTGTGCACTCAACTTCCAGAGTTAAACCCGTGTGTGGATTCAGCAGTCTGCAAACACTTTCTCTGCAGAGTCCCAAAACAGGCGTTTTCAGCCCATTACCGGCATATGGAGGAAACAGCAGTCAGCACAGGGAAATATCTGCTTCTAAATCCAAAACCCAGCTATGTAACAGAACGGTTGTCAATGTGTGCACTCAACTTCCAGAGTTAAACCCGTGTGTGGATTCAGCAGTCTGCAAACACTTTCTCTGCAGAGTCCCAAAACAGGCGTTTTCAGCCCATTACCGGCCTATGGAAGAAACAGCAGTAAGCACAGGGAAATATCTGCTTCTAAATCCAAAACGCAGCTATCTAACAGAACGGTTGTCAATGTGTGCACTCAACTTCCAGAGTTAAACCCGTGTGTGGATTCAGAAGTCTGCAAACATTTTCTCTGCAGAGTGCCAAAACAGGCGTTTTCAGCCCATTACCGGCATATGGAAGAAACAGCAGTAAGCACAGGGAAATATCTGCTTCTAAATCCAAAACGCAGCTATCTAACAGAACGGTTGTCAATGTGTGCACTCAACTTCCAGAGTTAAACCCGTGTGTGGATTCAGCGGTCTGCAAACACTTTCTCTGCAGAGTCACAAAACAGGCGTTTTCAGCCCATAACCGGCATATGGAAGAAACAGGAGTAATCACAGGGAAATATCTGCTTCTAAATCCAAAACGCAGCTATGTAACGGAACGGTTGTCAATGTGTGCACTCAACTTCCAGAATTAAACCCGTGTGTGGATTCAGCAGTCTGCAAACACTTTCTCTGCAGAGTCCCAAAACAGGCGTTTTCAGCCCATTACCGGCATATGGAAGAAACAGCAGCAAGCACAGGGAAATATCTGCTTCTAAATCCAAAACGCAGCTATCTAACAGAACGGTTGTCAATGTGTGCACTCAACTTCCAGAGTTAAAGCCGTGTGTGGATTCAGCAGTCTGCAAACACTTTCTCTGCAGAGTCCCAAAACAGGCGTTTTCAGCCCATTACCGGCATATGGAAGAAACAGCAGTCAGCCCAGGGAAATATCTGCTTCTATATCCAAAACGCAGCTATGTAACAGAACGGTTGTCAATGTGTGCACTCAACTTCCAGAGTTAAAGCCGTGTGTGGATTCAGCAGTCTGCAAACACTTTCTCTGCAGAGTCCCAAAACAGGTGTTTTCAGCCCATTACCGGCATATGGAAGAAACAGCAGTAAGCACAGGGAAATATCTGTTTCTAAATCCAAAACGCAGCTATCTAACAGAACGGCTGTCAATGTGTGCACTCAACTTCCAGAGTTAAACCCGTGTGTGGATTCAGCAGTCTGCAAACACTTTCTCTGCAGAGTCCCAAAACAGGCGTTTTCAGCCCATTACCGGCATATGGAAGAAACAGCAATAAGCACAGGGAAATATCTGCTTCTAAATCCAAAACGCAGCTATCTAACAGAACGGTTGTCAATGTGTGCACTCAACTTCCAGAGTTAAACCCGTGTGTGGATTCAGCATTCTGCAAACACTTTCTCTGCAGAGTCCCAAAACAGGCGTTTTCAGCCCATTACCGGCCTATGGAAGAAACAGCAGTAAGCCCAGGGAAATATCTGCTTCTAAATCCAAAACGCAGCTATCTAACAGAACGGCTGTCAATGTGTGCACTCAACTTCCAGAGTTAAACCCGTGTGTGGATTCAGCAGTCTGCAAACACTTTCTCTGCAGAGTCCCAAAACAGGCGTTTTCAGCCCATTACCGGCATATGGAAGAAACAGCAGTAAGCACAGGGAAATATCTGCTTCTAAATCCAAAACGCAGCTATCTAACAGAACGGTTGTCAATGTGTGCACTCAACTTCCAGAGTTAAACCCGTGTGTGGATTCAGCATTCTGCAAACACTTTCTCTGCAGAGTCCCAAAACAGGCGTTTTCAGCCCATTACCGGCCTATGGAATAAACAGCAGTAAGCCCAGGGAAATATCTGCTTCTAAATCCAAAACGCAGCTATCTAACAGAACGGTTGTCAATGTGTGCACTCAACTTCCAGAGTTAAACCCGTGTTTGGATTCAGAAGTCTGCAAACACTTTCTCTGCAGAGTCCCAAAACAGGCGTTTTCAGCCCATTACCGGCATATGGAAGAAACAGCAGTAAGCACAGGGAAATATCTGCTTCTAAATCCAAAACGCAGCTATCTAACAGAACGGTTGTCAATGTGTGCACTCAACTTCCAGAGTTAAACCCGTGTGTGGATTCAGCAGTCTGCAAACACTTTCTCTGCAGAGTCACAAAACAGGCGTTTTCAGCCTATTACCGGTATATGGAAGAAACAGCAGTAAGCACAGGGAAATATCTGCTTCTAAATCCAAAACCCAGCTATGTAACAGAACGGTTGTCAATGTGTGCACTCAACTTCCAGAATTAAACCCGTGTGTGGATTCAGCAGTCTGCAAACACTTTCTCTGCAGAGTCCCAGAACAGGCGTTTTCAGCCCATAACCGGGATATGGAAGAAACAGGAGTAATCACAGGGAAATATCTGCTTCTAAATCCAAAACGCAGCTATGTAACGGAACGGTTGTCAATGTGTGCACTCAACTTCCAGAATTAAACCCGTGTGTGGATTCAGCAGTCTGCAAACACTTCCTCTGCAGAGTCCCAAAACAGGCGTTTTCAGCCCATTACCGGCATATGGAAGAAACAGCAGTAAGCACAGGGAAATATCTGCTTCTAAATCCAAAACGCAGCTATCTAACAGAACGGTTGTCAATGTGTGCACTCAACTTCCAGAGTTAAACCCGTGTGTGGATTCAGCAGTCTGCAAACACTTTCTCTGCAGAGTCCCAAAACAGGCGTTTTCAGCCCATTACCGGCATATGGAAGAAACAGCAGTCAGCCCAGGGAAATATCTGCTTCTAAATCCAAAACGCAGCTATCTAACAGAACGGTTGTCAATGTGTGCACTCAACTTCCAGAGTTAAACCCGTGTGTGGATTCAGCAGTCTGCAAACACTTTCTCTGCAGAGTCCCAAAACAGGCGTTTTCAGCCCATTACCGGCATATAGAAGAAACAGCAGTAAGCACAGGGAAATATCTGCTTCTAAATCCAAAACGCAGCTATCTAACAGAACGGTTGTCAATGTCTGCACTCAACTTCCAGAGTTAAACCCGTGTGTGGATTCATCAGTCTGCAAACACTTTCTCTGCAGAGTCCCAAAACAGGCGTTTTCAGCCCATTACCGGCATATGGAAGAAACAGCAGTAAGCACAGGGAAATATCTGCTTCTAAATCCAAAACGCAGCTATCTAACAGAACGGTTGTCAATGTGTGCACTCAACTTCCAGAGTTAAACCCGTGTGTGGATTCAGCATTCTGCAAACACTTTCTCTGCAGAGTCCCAAAACAGGCGTTTTCAGCCCTTTACCGGCATATGGAAGAAACAGCAGTCAGCCCAGGGAAATATCTGCTTCTAAATCCAAAACGCAGCTATCTAACAGAACGGTTGTCAATGTGTGCACTCAACTTCCAGAGTTAAACCCGTGTGTGGATTCAGCATTCTGCAAACACGTTCTCTGCAGAGTCCCAAAACAGGCGTTTTCAGCCCATTACCGGCATATGGAAGAAACAGCAGTAAGCACAGGGAAATATCTGCTTCTAAATCCAAAACGCAGCTATCTAACAGAACGGCTGTCAATGTGTGCACTCAACTTCCAGAGTTAAACCCGTGTGTGGATTCAGCAGTCTGCAAACACTTTCTCTGCAGAGTCCCAAAACAGGCGTTTTCAGCCCATTACCGGCATATGGAAGAAACAGCAGTAAGCACAGGTAAATATCTGCTTCTAAATCCAAAACGCAGCTATCTAACAGAACGGTTGTCAATGTGTGCACTCAACTTCCAGAGTTAAACCCGTGTGTGGATTCAGAAGTCTGCAAACACTTTCTCTGCAGAGACCCAAAACAGGCGTTTTCAGCCCATTACCGGCATATGGAAGAAACAGCAGTAAGCACAGGGAAATATCTGCTTCTAAATCCAAAACGCAGCTATCTAACAGAACGGTTGTCAATGTGTGCACTCAACTTCCAGAGTTAAACCCGTGTGTGGATTCAGCAGTCTGCAATCACTTTCTCTGCAGAGTCACAAAACAGGCGTTTTCAGCCCATAACCGGCATATGGAAGAAACAGCAGTAAGCACAGGGAAATATCTGCTTCTAAATCCAAAACGCAGCTATGTAACGGAACGGATGTCAATGTGTGCACTCAACTTCCAGAGTTAAACCCGTGTGTGGATTCAGCAGTCTGCAAACACTTTCTCTGCAGAGTCCCAAAACAGGCGTTTTCAGCCCATTACCGGCATATGGAGGAAACAGCAGTCAGCACAGGGAAATATCTGCTTCTAAATCCAAAACCCAGCTATGTAACAGAACGGTTGTCAATGTGTGCACTCAACTTCCAGAGTTAAACCCGTGTGTGGATTCAGCAGTCTGCAAACACTTTCTCTGCAGAGTCCCAAAACAGGCGTTTTCAGCCCATTACCGGCATATGGAAGAAACAGCAGTAAGCACAGGGAAATATCTGCTTCTAAATCCAAAACGCAGCTATCTAACAGAACGGTTGTCAATGTGTGCACTCAACTTCCAGAGTTAAACCCGTGTGTGGATTCAGCAGTCTGCAAACATTTTCTCTGCAGAGTGCCAAAACAGGCGTTTTCAGCCCATTACCGGCATATGGAAGAAACAGCAGTAAGCACAGGGAAATATCTGCTTCTAAATCCAAAACGCAGCTATCTAACAGAACGGTTGTCAATGTGTGCACTCAACTTCCAGAGTTAAAACCGTGTGTGGATTCAGCGGTCTGCAAACACTTTCTCTGCAGAGTCACAAAACAGGCGTTTTCAGCCCATAACCGGCATATGGAAGAAACAGGAGTAATCACAGGGAAATATCTGCTTCTAAATCCAAAACGCAGCTATGTAACGGAACGGTTGTCAATGTGTGCACTCAACTTCCAGAATTAAACCCGTGTGTGGATTCAGCAGTCTGCAAACACTTTCTCTGCAGAGTCCCAAAACAGGCGTTTTCAGCCCATTACCGGCATATGGAAGAAACAGCAGCAAGCACAGGGAAATATCTGCTTCTAAATCCAAAACGCAGCTATCTAACAGAACGGTTGTCAATGTGTGCACTCAACTTCCAGAGTTAAAGCCGTGTGTGGATTCAGCAGTCTGCAAACACTTTCTCTGCAGAGTCCCAAAACAGGCGTTTTCAGCCCATTACCGGCATATGGAAGAAACAGCAGTCAGCCCAGGGAAATATCTGCTTCTATATCCAAAACGCAGCTATGTAACAGAACGGTTGTCAATGTGTGCACTCAACTTCCAGAGTTAAAGCCGTGTGTGGATTCAGCAGTCTGCAAACACTTTCTCTGCAGAGTCCCAAAACAGGTGTTTTCAGCCCATTACCGGCATATGGAAGAAACAGCAGTAAGCACAGGGAAATATCTGTTTCTAAATCCAAAACGCAGCTATCTAACAGAACGGCTGTCAATGTGTGCACTCAACTTCCAGAGTTAAACCCGTGTGTGGATTCAGCAGTCTGCAAACACTTTCTCTGCAGAGTCCCAAAACAGGCGTTTTCAGCCCATTACCGGCATATGGAAGAAACAGCAATAAGCACAGGGAAATATCTGCTTCTAAATCCAAAACGCAGCTATCTAACAGAACGGTTGTCAATGTGTGCACTCAACTTCCAGAGTTAAACCCGTGTGTGGATTCAGCATTCTGCAAACACTTTCTCTGCAGAGTCCCAAAACAGGCGTTTTCAGCACATTACCGGCCTATGGAAGAAACAGCAGTAAGCCCAGGGAAATATCTGCTTCTAAATCCAAAACGCAGCTATCTAACAGAACGGCTGTCAATGTGTGCACTCAACTTCCAGAGTTAAACCCGTGTGTGGATTCAGCAGTCTGCAAACACTTTCTCTGCAGAGTCCCAAAACAGGCGTTTTCAGCCCATTACCGGCATATGGAAGAAACAGCAGTAAGCACAGGGAAATATCTGCTTCTAAATCCAAAACGCAGCTATCTAACAGAACGGTTGTCAATGTGTGCACTCAACTTCCAGAGTTAAACCCGTGTGTGGATTCAGCATTCTGCAAACACTTTCTCTGCAGAGTCCCAAAACAGGCGTTTTCAGCCCATTACCGGCCTATGGAAGAAACAGCAGTAAGCCCAGGGAAATATCTGCTTCTAAATCCAAAACGCAGCTATCTAACAGAACGGTTGTCAATGTGTGCACTCAACTTCCAGAGTTAAACCCGTGTTTGGATTCAGAAGTCTGCAAACACTTTCTCTGCAGAGTCCCAAAACAGGCGTTTTCAGCCCATTACCGGCATATGGAAGAAACAGCAGTAAGCACAGGGAAATATCTGCTTCTAAATCCAAAACGCAGCTATCTAACAGAACGGTTGTCAATGTGTGCACTCAACTTCCAGAGTTAAACCCGTGTGTGGATTCAGCAGTCTGCAAACACTTTCTCTGCAGAGTCACAAAACAGGCGTTTTCAGCCTATTACCGGTATATGGAAGAAACAGCAGTAAGCACAGGGAAATATCTACTTCTAAATCCAAAACCCAGCTATGTAACAGAACGGTTGTCAATGTGTGCACTCAACTTCCAGAATTAAACCCGTGTGTGGATTCAGCAGTCTGCAAACACTTTCTCTGCAGAGTCCCAGAACAGGCGTTTTCAGCCCATAACCGGGATATGGAAGAAACAGGAGTAATCACAGGGAAATATCTGCTTCTAAATCCAAAACGCAGCTATGTAACGGAACGGTTGTCAATGTGTGCACTCAACTTCCAGAATTAAACCCGTGTGTGGATTCAGCAGTCTGCAAACACTTTCTCTGCAGAGTCCCAAAACAGGCGTTTTCAGCCCATTACCGGCATATGGAAGAAACAGCAGTAAGCACAGGGAAATATCTGCTTCTAAATCCAAAACGCAGCTATCTAACAGAACGGTTGTCAATGTGTGCACTCAACTTCCAGAGTTAAACCCGTGTGTGGATTCAGCAGTCTGCAAACACTTTCTCTGCAGAGTCCCAAAACAGGCGTTTTCAGCCCATTACCGGCATATGGAAGAAACAGCAGTCAGCCCAGGGAAATATCTGCTTCTAAATCCAAAACGCAGCTATCTAACAGAACGGTTGTCAATGTGTGCACTCAACTTCCAGAGTTAAACCCGTGTGTGGATTCAGCAGTCTGCAAACACTTTCTCTGCAGAGTCCCAAAACAGGCGTTTTCAGCCCATTACCGGCATATAGAAGAAACAGCAGTAAGCACAGGGAAATATCTGCTTCTAAATCCAAAACGCAGCTATCTAACAGAACGGTTGTCAATGTCTGCACTCAACTTCCAGAGTTAAACCCGTGTGTGGATTCATCAGTCTGCAAACACTTTCTCTGCAGAGTCCCAAAACAGGCGTTTTCAGCCCATTACCGGCATATGGAAGAAACAGCAGTAAGCACAGGGAAATATCTGCTTCTAAATCCAAAACGCAGCTATCTAACAGAACGGTTGTCAATGTGTGCACTCAACTTCCAGAGTTAAACCCGTGTGTGGATTCAGCAGTCTGCAAACACTTTCTCTGCAGAGTCCTAAAACAGGCGTTTTCAGCCCATTACCGGCCTATGGAAGAAACAGCAGTAAGCACAGGGAAATATCTGCTTCTAAATCCAAAACGCAGCTATCTAACAGAACGGTTGTCAATGTGTGCACTCAACTTCCAGAGTTAAACCCGTGTGTGGATTCAGCAGTCTGCAAACACTTTCTCTGCAGAGTCCCAAAACAGGCGTTTTCAGCCTATTACCGGCATATGGAAGAAACAGCAGTAAGCACAGGGAAATATCTGCTTCTAAATCCAAAACCCAGCTATGTAACAGAACGGGTGTCAATGTGTGCACTCAACTTCCAGAGTTAAACCCGTGTGTGGATTCAGCAGTCTGCAAACACTTTCTCTGCAGAGTCCCAAAACAGGCGTTTTCAGCCCATTACCGGCATATGGAAGAAACAGCAGTAAGCACAGGGAAATATCTGCTTCTAAATCCAAAACGCAGCTATCTAACAGAACGGTTGTCAATGTGTGCACTCAACTTCCAGAGTTAAACCCGTGTGTGGATTCAGCAGTCTGCAAACATTTTCTCTGCAGAGTCCTAAAACAGGCGTTTTCAGCCCATAACCGGCATATGGAAGAAACAGCAGTAAGCACAGGGAAATAACTGCTTCTAAATCCAAAACGCAGCTATGTAACGGAACGGTTGTCAATGTGTGCACTCAACTTCCAGAGTTAAACCCGTGTGTGGATTCAGCAGTCTGCAAACACTTTCTCTGCAGAGTGCCAAAACAGGCGTTTTCAGCCCATTACCGGCATATGGAAGAAACAGCAGAAAGCACAGGGAAATATCTGCTTCTAATTCCAAAACGCAGCTATCTAACAGAACGGTTGTCAATGTGTGCACTCAACTTCCAGAGTTAAACCCGTGTGTGGATTCAGCAGTCTGCAAACACTTTCTGTGCAGAGTCCCAAGACAGGCGTTTTCAGCCCATAACCGGCATATGGAAGAAACAGGAGTAATCACAGGGAAATATCTGCTTCTAAATCCAAAACGCAGCTATGTAACGGAACGGTTGTCAATGTGTGCACTCAACTTCCAGAATTAAACCCGTGTGTGGATTCAGCAGTCTGCAAACACTTTCTCTGCAGAGTCCCAAAACAGGCGTTTTCAGCCCATTACCGGCATATGGAAGAAACAGCAGTAAGCACAGGGAAATATCTGCTTCTAAATCCAAAACGCAGCTATCTAACAGAACGGCTGTCAATGTGTGCACTCAACTTCCAGAGTTAAACCCGTGTGTGGATTCAGCAGTCTGCAAACACTTTCTCTGCAGAGTCCCAAAACAGGCGTTTTCAGCCCATTACCGGCATATGGAAGAAACAGCAGTAAGCACAGGGAAATATCTGCTTCTAAATCCAAAACGCAGCTATCTAACAGAACGGTTGTCAATGTGTGCACTCAACTTCCAGAGTTAAACCCGTGTGTGGATTCAGCAGTCTGCAAACACTTTCTCTGCAGAGTCCCAAAACAGGCGTTTTCAGCCCTTTACCGGCCTATGGAAGATACAGCAGTAAGCACAGGGAAATATCTGCTTCTAAATCCGAAACGCAGCTATCTAACAGAACGGTTGTCAATGTGTGCACTCAACTTCCAGAGGTAAACCCGTGTGTGGATTCAGCAGTCTGCAAACACTTTCTCTGCAGAGTCCCAAAACAGGCGTTTTCAGCCCATTACCGGCATATGGAAGAAACAGCAGTAAGCACAGGGAAATATCTGCTTCTAAATCCAAAACCCAGCTATGTAACAGAACGGTTGTCAATGCGTGCACTCAACTTCCAGAGTTAAACCCGTGTGTGGATTCAGCATTCTGCAAACACTTTCTCTGCAGAGTCCCAAAACAGGCGTTTTCAGCCCATTACCGGCCTGTATAAGAAACAGCAGTAAGCCCAGGGAAATATCTGCTTCTAAATCCAAAACGCAGCTATCTAACAGAACGGTTGTCAATGTGTGCACTCAACTTCCAGAGTTAAACCCGTGTTTGGATTCAGAAGTCTGCAAACACTTTCTCTGCAGAGTCCCAAAACAGGCGTTTTCAGCCCATTACCGGCATATGGAAGAAACAGCAGTAAGCCCAGGGAAATATCTGCTTCTAAATCCAAAACGCAGCTATCTAACAGAACGGTTGTCAATGTGTGCACTCAACTTCCAGAGTTAAACCCGTGTGTGGATTCAGCAGTCTGCAAACACTTTCTCTGCAGAGACCCAAAACAGGCGTTTTCAGTCTATTACCGGTATATGGAAGAAACAGCAGTAAGCACAGCGAAATATCTGCTTCTAAATCCAAAACCCAGCTATGTAACAGAACGGTTGTCAATGTGTGCACTCAACTTCCAGAACTAAACCCGTGTGTGGATTCAGCAGTCTGCACACTCTTTCTCTGCAGAGTCCCAAAACAGGCGTTTTCAGCCCATTACCGACATACGGAAGAAACAGCAGTATGCCCAGGGAAATATCTTCTTCTAAATCCAAAACGCAGCTATCTAACAGAACGGTTGTCAATGTGTGCACTCAACTTCCAGAGTTAAACCCGTGTGTGGATTCAGCAGTCTGCAAACACTTTCTCTGCAGAGTCCCAAAACAGGCGTTTTCAGCCCATTACCGGCATATGGAAGAAACAGCACTAAGCACAGGGAAATATCTGCTTCTAAATCCAAAACGCAGCTATCTAACAGAACGGTTGTCAATGTGTGCACTCAATTTCCACAGTTAAACCCGTGTGTGGATTCAGCAGTCTGCAAACACTTTCTCTCCAGAGTCCCAAAACAGGCGTTTTCAGCCCATTACCGGCATATGGAAGAAACAGCAGTAAGCACAGGGAAATATCTGCTTCTAAATCCAAAACGCAGCTATCTAACAGAACGGTTGTCAATGTGTGCACTCAACTTCCAGAGTTAAACCCGTGTGTGGATTCAGCATTCTGCAAACACTTTCTCTGCAGAGTCCCAAAACAGGCGTTTTCAGCCCATTACCGGCATATGGAAGAAACAGCAGTCAGCCCAGGGAAATATCTGCTTCTAAATCCAAAACGCAGCTATCTAACAGAACGGTTGTCAATGTGTGCACTCAACTTCCAGAGTTAAACCCCTGTGTGGATTCAGCAGTCTGCAAACACTTTCTCTGCAGAGTCACAAAACAGGCGTTTTCAGCCCATTACCGGCATATGGAAGAAACAGCAGTCAGCACAGGGAAATATCTGCTTCTAAATCCAAAACGCAGCTATCTAACAGAACGGTTGTCAATGTGTGCACTCAACTTCCAGAGTTAAACCCGTGTGTGGATTCAGCAGTCTGCAAACACTTTCTCTGCAGAGTCCCAAAACAGGCGTTTTCAGCCCTTTACCGGCCTATGGAAGATACAGCAGTAAGCACAGGGAAATATCTGCTTCTAAATCCAAAACGCAGCTATCTAACAGAACGGTTGTCAATGTGTGCACTCAACTTCCAGAGGTAAACCCGTGTGTGGATTCAGCAGTCTGCAAACACTTTCTCTGCAGAGTCCCAAAACAGGCGTTTTCAGCCCATTACCGGCATATGGAAGAAACAGCAGTAAGCACAGGGAAATATCTGCTTCTAAATCCAAAACCCAGCTATGTAACAGAACGGTTGTCAATGCGTGCACTCAACTTCCAGAGTTAAACCCGTGTGTGGATTCAGCATTCTGCAAACACTTTCTCTGCAGAGTCCCAAAACAGGCGTTTTCAGCCCATTACCGGCCTGTATAAGAAACAGCAGTAAGCCCAGGGAAATATCTGCTTCTAAATCCAAAACGCAGCTATCTAACAGAACGGTTGTCAATGTGTGCACTCAACTTCCAGAGTTAAACCCGTGTTTGGATTCAGAAGTCTGCAAACACTTTCTCTGCAGAGTCCCAAAACAGGCGTTTTCAGCCCATTACCGGCATATGGAAGAAACAGCAGTCAGCCCAGGGAAATATCTGCTTCTAAATCCAAAACGCAGCTATCTAACAGAACGGTTGTCAATGTGTGCACTCAACTTCCAGAGTTAAACCCGTGTGTGGATTCAGCAGTCTGCAAACACTTTCTCTGCAGAGACCCAAAACAGGCGTTTTCAGTCTATTACCGGTATATGGAAGAAACAGCAGTAAGCACAGCGAAATATCTGCTTCTAAATCCAAAACCCAGCTATGTAACAGAACGGTTGTCAATGTGTGCACTCAACTTCCAGAACTAAACCCGTGTGTGGATTCAGCAGTCTGCACACTCTTTCTCTGCAGAGTCCCAAAACAGGCGTTTTCAGCCCATTACCGACATACGGAAGAAACAGCAGTATGCCCAGGGAAATATCTTCTTCTAAATCCAAAACGCAGCTATCTAACAGAACGGTTGTCAATGTGTGCACTCAACTTCCAGAGTTAAACCCGTGTGTGGATTCAGCAGTCTGCAAACACTTTCTCTGCAGAGTCCCAAAACAGGCGTTTTCAGCCCATTACCGGCATATGGAAGAAACAGCACTAAGCACAGGGAAATATCTGCTTCTAAATCCAAAACGCAGCTATCTAACAGAACGTTTGTCAATGTGTGCACTCAATTTCCACAGTTAAACCCGTGTGTGGATTCAGCAGTCTGCAAACACTTTCTCTCCAGAGTCCCAAAACAGGCGTTTTCAGCCCATTACCGGCATATGGAAGAAACAGCAGTAAGCACAGGGAAATATCTGCTTCTAAATCCAAAACGCAGCTATCTAACAGAACGGTTGTCAATGTGTGCACTCAACTTCCAGAGTTAAACCCGTGTGTGGATTCAGCATTCTGCAAACACTTTCTCTGCAGAGTCCCAAAACAGGCGTTTTCAGCCCATTACCGGCATATGGAAGAAACAGCAGTCAGCCCAGGGAAATATCTGCTTCTAAATCCAAAACGCAGCTATCTAACAGAACGGTTGTCAATGTGTGCACTCAACTTCCAGAGTTAAACCCCTGTGTGGATTCAGCAGTCTGCAAACACTTTCTCTGCAGAGTCACAAAACAGGCGTTTTCAGCCCATTACCGGCATATGGAAGAAACAGCAGTCAGCACAGGGAAATATCTGCTTCTAAATCCAAAACGCAGCTATCTAACAGAACGGTTGTCAATGTGTGCACTCAACTTCCAGAGTTAAACCCGTGTGTGGATTCAGCAGTCTGCAAACACTTTCTCTGCAGAGTCCCAAAACAGGCGTTTTCAGCCCATTACCGGCATATGGAAGAAACAGCAGTAAGCACAGGGAAATATCTGCTTCTAAATCCAAAACGCAGCTATCTAACAGAACGGTTGTCAATGAGTGCACTCAACTTCCAGAGTTAAACCCGTGTGTGGATTCAGCAGTCTGCAAACATTTTCTCTGCAGAGTCCCAAAACAGGCGTTTTCAGCCCATTACCGGCCTATGGAAGAAACAGCAGTAAGCACAGGGAAATATCTGCTTCTAAATCCAAAACGCAGCTATGTAACAGAACGGTTGTCAATGTGTGCACTCAACTTCCAGAGTTAAACCCGTGTGTGGATTCAGCAGTCTGCAAACACTTTCTCTGCAGATTCCCAAAACAGGCGTTTTCAGCCCATTACCGGCATATGGAAGAAACAGCAGTCAGCACAGGGAAATATCTGCTTCTAAATCCAAAACGCAGCTATCTAACAGAACGGTTGTCAATGTGTGCACTCAACTTCCAGAGTTAAACCCGTGTGTGGATTCAGCAGTCTGCAAACACTTTCTCTGCATAGTCCCAAAACAGGCGTTTTCAGCCCATTACCGGCATATGGAAGAAACAGCAGTAAGCACAGGGAAATATCTGCTTCTAAATCCAAAACGCAGCTATCTAACAGAACGGTTGTCAATGTGTGCACTCAACTTCCAGAGTTAGGTAACCCGAGTGTGGATTCAGCAGTCTGCAAACACTTTCTCTGCAGAGTCCCAAAACAGGCGTTTTCAGCCCATTACCGGCATATGGAAGAAACAGCAGTAAGCACAGGGAAATATCTGCTTCTAAATCCAAAACGCAGCTATCTAACAGAACGGTTGTCAATGTGTGCACTCAACTTCCAGAGTTAAACCCGTGTGTGGATTCAGCATTCTGCAAACACTTTCTCTGCAGAGTCCCAAAAAAGGCGTTTTCAGCCCTTTACCGGCATATGGAAGAAACAGCAGTCAGCCCAGGGAAATATCTGCTTCTAAATCCAAAACGCAGCTATCTAACAGAACGGTTGTCAATGTGTGCACTCAACTTCCAGAGTTAAACCCGTGTGTGGATTCAGCATTCTGCAAACACTTTCTCTGCAGAGTCCCAAAACAGGAGTTTTCAGCCCATTACCGGCATATGGAAGAAACAGCAGTAAGCACAGGGAAATATCTGCTTCTAAATCCAAAACGCAGCTATCTAACAGAACGGCTGTCAATGTGTGCACTCAACTTCCAGAGTTAAACCCGTGTGTGGATTCAGCAGTCTGCAAACACTTTCTCTGCAGAGTCCCAAAACAGGCGTTTTCAGCCCATTACCGGCATATGGAAGAAACAGCAGTAAGCACAGGGAAATATCTGCTTCTAAATCCAAAACGCAGCTATCTAACAGAACGGTTGTCAATGTGTGCACTCAACTTCCAGAGTTAAACCCGTGTGTGGATTCAGAAGTCTGCAAACACTTTCTCTGCAGAGTCCCAAAACAGGCGTTTTCAGCCCATTACCGGCATATGGAAGAAACAGCAGTAAGCACAGGGAAATATCTGCTTCTAAATCCAAAACGCAGCTATCTAACAGAACGGTTGTCAATGTGTGCACTCAACTTCCAGAGTTAAACCCGTGTGTGGATTCAGCAGTCTGCAAACACTTTCTCTGCAGAGTCACAAAACAGGCGTTTTCAGCCCATAACCGGCATATGGAAGAAACAGCAGTAAGCACAGGGAAATATCTGCTTCTAAATCCAAAACACAGCTATGTAATGGAACGGATGTCAATGTGTGCACTCAACTTCCAGAGTTAAACCCGTGTGTGGATTCAGCAGTCTGCAAACACTTTCTCTGCAGAGTCCCAAAACAGGCGTTTTCAGCCCATTACCGGCATATGGAGGAAACAGCAGTCAGCACAGGGAAATATCTGCTTCTAAATCCAAAACCCAGCTATGTAACAGAACGGTTGTCAATGTGTGCACTCAACTTCCAGAGTTAAACCCGTGTGTGGATTCAGCAGTCTGCAAACACTTTCTCTACAGTTTGCCAAAACAGGCGTTTTCAGCCCATTACCGGCATATGGAAGAAACAGCAGTAAGCACAGGGAAATATCTGCTTCTAAATCCAAAACGCAGCTATCTAACAGAATGGTTGTCAATGTGTGCACTCAACTTCCAGAGTTAAACCCGTGTGTGGATTCAGCAGTCTGCAAACTTTTTCTCTGCAGAGTGCCAAAACAGGCGTTTTCAGCCCATTACCGGCATATGGAAGAAACAGCAGTAAGCACAGGGAAATATCTGCTTCTAAATCCAAAACGCAGCTATCTAACAGAACGGTTGTCAATGTGTGCACTCAACTTCCAGAGTTAAACCCGTGTGTGGATTCAGCGGTCTGCAAACACTTTCTCTGCAGAGTCACAAAACAGGCGTTTTCAGCCCATAACCGGCATATGGAAGAAACAGGAGTAATCACAGGGAAATATCTGCTTCTAAATCCAAAACGCAGCTATGTAACGGAACGGTTGTCAATGTGTGCACTCAACTTCCAGAATTAAACCCGTGTGTGGATTCAGCAGTCTGCAAACACTTTCTCTGCAGAGTCCCAAAACAGGCGTTTTCAGCCCATTACCGGCATATGGAAGAAACAGCAGCAAGCACAGGGAAATATCTGCTTCTAAATCCAAAACGTAGCTATCTAACAGAACGGTTGTCAATGTGTGCACTCAACTTCCAGAGTTAAAGCCGTGTCTGGATTCAGCAGTCTGCAAACACTTTCTCTGCAGAGTCCCAAAACAGGCGTTTTCAGCCCATTACCGGCATATGGAAGAAACAGCAGTCAGCCCAGGGAAATATCTGCTTCTATATCCAAAACGCAGCTATCTAACAGAACGGTTGTCAATGTGTGCTCTCAACTTCCAGAGTTAAACCCGTGTGTGGATTCAGCAGTCTGCAAACACTTTCTCTGCAGAGTCCCAAAACAGGCGTTTTCAGCCCATTACCGGCATATGGAAGAAACAGCAGTAAGCACAGGGAAATATCTGCTTCTAAATCCAAAACGCAGCTATCTAACAGAACGGCTGTTAATGTGTGCACTCAACTTCCAGAGTTAAACCCGTGTGTGGATTCAGCAGTCTGCAAAAACTTTCTCTGCAGAGTCCCAAAACAGGCGTTTTCAGCCCATTACCGGCATATGGAAGAAACAGCAGTAAGCACAGGGAAATATCTGCTTCTAAATCCAAAACGCAGCTATCTAACAGAACGGCTGTCAATGTGTGCACTCAACTTCCAGAGTTAAACCCGTGTGTGGATTCAGCAGTCTGCAAACACTTTCTCTGCAGAGTCCCAAAACAGGCGTTTTCAGCCCATTACCGGCATATGGAAGAAACAGCAGTAAGCACAGGGAAATATCTGCTTCTAAATCCAAAACGCAGCTATCTAACAGAACGGCTGTCAATGTGTGCACTCAACTTCCAGAGTTAAACCCGTGTGTGGATTCAGCAGTCTGCAAACACTTTCTCTGCAGAGTGCCAAAACAGGCGTTTTCAGCCCATTACCGGCATATGGAAGAAACAGCAGTAAGCACAGGGAAATATCTGCTTCTAAATCCAAAACGCAGCTATCTAACAGAACGGTTGTCAATGTGTGCACTCAACTTCCAGAGTTAAACCCGTGTGTGGATTCAGCAGTCTGCAAACACTTTCTCTGCAGAGTCCCAAAACAGGCGTTTTCAGCCCATTACCGGCCTATGGAAGATACAGCAGTAAGCACAGGGAAATATCTGCTTCTAAATCCAAAACGCAGCTATCTAACAGAACGGTTGTCAATGTGTGCACTCAACTTCCAGAGGTAAACCCGTGTGTGGATTCAGCAGTCTGCAAACACTTTCTCTGCAGAGTCCCAAAACAGGCGTTTTCAGCCCATTACCGGCATATGGAAGAAACAGCAGTAAGCACAGGGAAATATCTGCTTCTAAATCCAAAACCCAGCTATGTAACAGAACGGTTGTCAATGCATGCACTCAACTTCCAGAGTTAAACCCGTGTGTGGATTCAGCATTCTGCAAACACTTTCTCTGCAGAGTCCCAAAACAGGCGTTTTCAGCCCATTACCGGCCTGTATAAGAAACAGCAGTAAGCCCAGGGAAATATCTGCTTCTAAATCCAAAACGCAGCTATCTAACAGAACGGTTGTCAATGTGTGCACTCAACTTCCAGGGTTAAACCCGTGTTTGGATTCAGAAGTCTGCAAACACTTTCTCTGCAGAGTCCCAAAACAGGCGTTTTCAGCCCATTACCGGCATATGGAAGAAACAGCAGTAAGCCCAGGGAAATATCTGCTTCTAAATCCAAAACGCAGCTATCTAACAGAACGGTTGTCAATGTGTGCACTCAACTTCCAGAGTTAAACCCGTGTGTGGATTCAGCAGTCTGCAAACACTTTCTCTGCAGAGTCCCAAAACAGGCGTTTTCAGCCTATTACCGGTATATGGAAGAAACAGCAGTAAGCACAGCGAAATATCTGCTTCTAAATCCAAAACCCAGCTATGTAACAGAACGGTTGTCAATGTGTGCACTCAACTTCCAGAATTAAACCCGTGTGTGGATTCAGCAGTCTGCACACTCTTTCTCTGCAGAGTCCCAAAACAGGCGTTTTCAGCCCATTACCGACATACGGAAGAAACAGCAGTAAGCCCAGGGAAATATCTTCTTCTAAATCCAAAACGCAGCTATCTAACAGAACGGTTGTCAATGTGTGCACTCAACTTCCAGAGTTAAACCCGTGTGTGGATTCAGAAGTCTGCAAACACTTTCTCTGCAGAGTCCCAAAACAGGCGTTTTCAGCCCATTACCGGCATATGGAAGAAATAGCAGTCAGCACAGGGAAATATCTGCTTCTAAATCCAAAACGCAGCTATCTAACAGAACGGTTGTCAATGTGTGCACTCAACTTCCAGAGTTAGGTAACCCGTGTGTGGATTCAGCAGTCTGCAAACACTTTCTCTGCAGAGTCCCAAAACTGGCGTTTTCAGCCCATTACCGGCATATGGAAGAAACAGCAGTAAGCACAGGGAAATATCTGCTTCTAAATCCAAAACGCAGCTATCTAACAGAACGGTTGTCAATGTGTGCACTCAATTTCCAGAGTTAAAGCCGTGTGTGGATTCAGCAGTCTGCAAACACTTTCTCTGCAGAGTCCCAAAACAGGCGTTTTCAGCCCATTACCGGCATATGGAAGAAACAGCAGTAAGCACAGGGAAATATCTGCTTCTAAATCCAAAACGCATCTATCTAAGAGAACGGTTGTCAATGTGTGCACTCAACCTCCAGAGTTAAACCCGTTTGTGGATTCAGCAGTCTGCAAACACTTTCTCTGCAGAGTCCCAAAACAGGCGTTTTCAGCCCATTACCGGCATATGGAAGAAACAGCAGTAAGCACAGGGAAATATCTGCTTCTAAATCCAAAACGCAGCTATCTAACAGAACGGCTGTCAATGTGTGCACTCAACTTCCAGAGTGAAACCCGTGTGTGGATTCAGCAGTCTGCAAACACTTTCTCTGCAGAGTCCCAAAACAGGCGTTTTCAGCCCATTACCGGCATATGGAAGAAACAGCAGTCAGCACAGGTAAATATCTGCTTCTAAATCCAAAACGCAGCTATCTAACAGAACGGTTGTCAATGTGTGCACTCAACTTCCAGAGTTAAACCCGTGTGTGGATTCAGCAGTCTGCAAACACTTTCTCTGCAGAGTCCCAAAACAGGCGTTTTCAGCCCATTACCGGCATATGGAAGAAACAGCAGTCAGCACAGGGAAATATCTGCTTCTAAATCCAAAACGCAGCTATCTAACAGAACGGTTGTCAATGTGTGCACTCAACTTCCAGAGTTAAACCCGTGTGTGGATTCAGCAATCTGCAAACACTTTCTCTGCAGAATCCCAAAACAGGCGTTTTCAGCCCACTACCGGCATATGGAAGAAACAGCAGTAAGCCCAGGGAAATATCTGCTTCTAAATCTAAAACGCAGCTATCTAACAGAACGGTTGTCAATGTGTGCACTCAACTTCCAGAGTTAAACCCGTGTGTGGATTCAGCATTCTGCAAACACTTTCTCTGCAGTGTCCCAAAACAGGCGTTTTCAGCCCTTTACCGGCATATGGAAGAAACAGCAGTCAGCCCAGGGAAATATCTGCTTCTGAATCCAAAACGCAGCTATCAAACAGAACGGTTGTCAATGTGTGCACTCAACTTCCAGAGTTCAACCCGTGTGTGGATTCAGCATTCTGCAAACACTTTCTCTGCAGAGTCCCAAAACAGGAGTTTTCAGCCCATTACCGGCATATGGAAGAAACAGCAGTAAGCACAGGGAAATATCTGCTTCTAAATCCAAAACGCAGCTATCTAACAGAACGGCTGTCAATGTGTGCACTCAACTTCCAGAGTTAAACCCGTGTGTGGATTCAGCAGTCTGCAAACACTTTCTCTGCAGAGTCCCAAAACAGGCGTTTTCAGCCCATTACCGGCATATGGAAGAAACAGCAGTAAGCACAGGGAAATATCTGCTTCTAAATCCAAAACGCAGCTATCTAACAGAACGGTTGTCAATGTGTGCACTCAACTTCCAGAGTTAAACCCGTGTGTGGATTCAGAAGTCTGCAAACACTTTCTCTGCAGAGTCCCAAAACAGGCGTTTTCAGCCCATTACCGGCATATGGAAGAAACAGCAGTCAGCACAGGGAAATATCTGCTTCTAAATCCAAAACGCAGCTATCTAACAGAACGGTTGTCAATGTGTGCACTCAACTTCCAGAGTTAAACCCGTGTGTGGATTCAGCAGTCTGCAAACATTTTCTCTGCAGAGTGCCAAAACAGGCGTTTTCAGCCCATTACCGGCATATGGAAGAAACAGCAGTAAGCACAGGGAAATATCTGCTTCTAAATCCAAAACGCAGCTATCTAACAGAACGGTTGTCAATGTGTGCACTCAACTTCCAGAGTTAAACCCGTGTGTGGATTCAGCGGTCTGCAAACACTTTCTCTGCAGAGTCACAAAACAGGCGTTTTCAGCCCATAACCGGCATATGGAAGAAACAGGAGTAATCACAGGGAAATATCTGCTTCTAAATCCAAAACGCAGCTATGTAACGGAACGGTTGTCAATGTGTGCACTCAACTTCCAGAATTAAACCCGTGTGTGGATTCAGCAGTCTGCAAACACTTTCTCTGCAGAGTCCCAAAACAGGCGTTTTCAGCCCATTACCGGCATATGGAAGAAACAGCAGTAAGCACAGGGAAATATCTGCTTCTAAATCCAAAACGCAGCTATCTAACAGAACGGTTGTCAATGTGTGCACTCAACTTCCAGAGTTAAACCCGTGTGTGGATTCAGCAGTCTGCAAACACTTTCTCTGCAGAGTCACAAAACAGGCGTTTTCAGCCCATAACCGGCATATGGAAGAAACAGGAGTAATCACAGGGAAATATCTGCTTCTAAATCCAAAACGCAGCTATGTAACGGAACGGTTGTCAATGTGTGCACTCAACTTCCAGAATTAAACCCGTGTGTGGATTCAGCAGTCTGCAAACACTTTCTCTGCAGAGTCCCAAAACAGGCGTTTTCAGCCCATTACCGGCATATGGAAGAAACGGCAGCAAGCACAGGGAAATATCTGCTTCTAAATCCAAAAGGCAGCTATCTAACAGAACGGTTGTCAATGTGTGCACTCAACTTCCAGAGTTAAAGCCGTGTGTGGATTCAGCAGTCTGCAAACACTTTCTCTGCAGAGTCCCAAAACAGGCGTTTTCAGCCCATTACCGGCATATGGAAGAAACAGCAGTCAGCCCAGGGAAATATCTGCTTCTAAATCCAAAACGCATCTATCTAACAGAACGGTTGTCAATGTGTGCACTCAACTTCCAGAGTTAAACCCGTGTGTGGATTCAGCAGTCTTCAAACACTTTCTCTGCAGAGTCCCAAAACAGGCGTTTTCAGCCCATTACCGGCATATGGAAGAAACAGCAGTAAGCTCAGGGAAATATCTGCTTCTTAATCCAAAACGCAGCTATCTAACAGAACGGCTGTCAATGTGTGCACTCAACTTCCAGAGTTAAACCCGTGTGTGGATTCAGCAGTCTGCAAACACTTTCTCTGCAGAGTCCCAAAACGGGCGTTTTCAGCCCATTACCGGCATATGGAAGAAACAGCAGTAAGCACAGGGAAATATCTGCTTGTAAATCCAAAACGCAGCTATGTAACGGAACGGTTGTCAATGTGTGCACTCAACTTCCAGAGTTAAACCCGTGTGTGGATTCAGCAGTCTGCAAACACTTTCTCTGCAGTTTGCCAAAACAGGCGTTTTCAGTCCATTACCGGCATATGGAAGAAACAGCAGTAAGCACAGGGAAATATCTGCTTCTAAATACAAAACGCAGCTATCTAACAGAACGGTTGTCAATGTGTGCACTCAACTTCCAGAGTTAAACCCGTGTGTCGATTCAGCAGTCTGCAAACACTTTCTCTGCAGAGTCACAAAAGAGGCGTTTTCAGCCCATAACCGGCATATGGAAGAAACAGGAATAATCACAGGGAAATATCTGCTTCTAAATCCAAAGCGCAGCTATGTAACGGAACGGTTGTCAATGTGTGCACTCAACTTCCAGAATTAAACCCGTGTGTGGATTCAGCAGTCTGCAAACACTTTCTCTGCAGAGTCCCAAAACAGGCGTTTTCAGCCCATTACCGGCATATGGAAGAAACAGCAGTAAGCCCAGGGAAGTATCTGCTTCTAAATCCAAAACGCAGCTATCTAACAGAACGGTTGTCAATGTGTGCACTCAACTTCCAGAGTTAAAGCCGTGTGTGGATTCAGCAGTCTGCAAACACTTTCTCTGCAGAGTCCCAAAACAGGCGTTTTCAGCCCATTACCGGCATATGGAAGAAACAGCAGTCAGCCCAGGGAAATATCTGCTTCTAAATCCAAAACGCAGCTATCTAACAGAACGGTTGTCAATGTGTGCACTCAACTTCCAGAGTTAAACCCGTGTGTGGATTCAGCAGTCTGCAAACACTTTCTCTGCAGAGTCCCAAAACAGGCGTTTTCAGCACATTACCGGCATATGGAAGAAACAGCAGTCTGCGCAGGGAAATATCTGCTTCTAAATCCAAAACGCAGCTATCTAACAGAACGGCTGTCAATCTGTGCACTCGACTTCCAGAGTTAAACCCGTGTGTGGATTCAGCAGTCTGCAAACACTTTCTCTGCAGAGTCCCAAAACAGGCGTTTTCAGCCCAATACCGGCATATGGAAGAAACAGCAGTAAGCACAGGGAAATATCTGCTTCTAAATCCAAAACGCAGCTATATAACAGAACGGTTGTCAATGTGTGCACCCAACTTCCAGAGTTAAACCCGTGTGTGGATTCAGCAGTCTGCAAACACTTTCTCTGCAGAGTCCCAAAACAGGCGTTTTCAGCCCATTACCGGCATATGGAAGAAACAGCAGTAAGCACAGGGAAATATCTGCTTCTAAATCCAAAACGCAGCTATGTAACAGAACAGTTGTCAATGTGTGCACTCAACTTCCAGAGTTAAACCCGTGTGTGGATTCAGCAGTCTGCAAACACTTTCTCTGCAGAGTCCCAAAACAGGCGTTTTCAGCCCATTACCGGCATATGGAAGAAACGGCAGCAAGCACAGGGAAATATCTGCTTCTAAATCCAAAACGCAGCTATCTAACAGAACGTTTGTCAATGTGTGCACTCAACTTCCAGAGTTAAAGCCGTGTGTGGATTCAGCAGTCTGCAAACACTTTCTCTGCAGAGTCCCAAAACAGGCGTTTTCAGCCCATTACCGGCATATGGAAGAAACAGCAGTCAGCCCAGGGAAATATCTGCTTCTAAATCCAAAACGCATCTATCTAAAAGAACGGTTGTCAATGTGTGCACTCAACTTCCAGAGTTAAACCTGTGTGTGGATTCAGCAGTCTGCAAACACTTTCTCTGCAGTTTGCCAAAACAGGCGTTTTCAGCCCATTACCGGCATATGGAAGAAACAGTAGTAAGCACAGGGAAATATCTGCTTCTAAATACAAAACGCAGCTATCTAACAGAACGGTTGTCAACGTGTGCACTCAACTTCCAGAGTTAAACCCGTGTGTGGATTCAGCAGTCTGCAAACACTTTCTCTGCAGAGTCCCAAAACAGGCGTTTTCAGCCCATAACCGGCATATGGAAGAAAGGGGAATAATCACAGGGAAATATCTGCTTCTAAATCCAAAACGCAGCTATGTAACGGAACAGTTGTCAATGTGTGCACTCAACTTCCAGAATTAAACCCGTGTGTGGATTCAGCAGTCTGCAAACACTTTCTCTGCAGAGTCCCAAAACAGGCGTTTTCAGCCCATTACCGGCATATGGAAGAAACAGCAGTAAGCACAGGGAAATATCTGCTTCTAAATCCAAAACGCAGCTATCTAACAGAACGGTTGTCAATGTGTGCACTCAACTTCCAGAGTTAAAGCCGTGTGTGGATTCAGCAGTCTGCAAACACTTTCTCTGCAGAGTCCCAAAACAGGCGTTTTCAGCCCATTACCGGCATATGGAAGAAACAGCAGTCAGCCCAGGGAAATATCTGCTTCTAAATCCAAAACGCAGCTATTTAACAGAACGGTTGTCAATGTGTGCACTCAACTTCCAGAGTTAAACCCGTGTGTGGATTCAGCAGTCTGCAAACACTTTTTCTGCAGAGTCCCAAAACAGGCGTTTTCAGCCCATTACCGGCATATGGAAGAAACAGCAGTCAGCACAGGGAAATATCTGCTTCTAAATCCAAAACGCAGCTATCTAACAGAACGGCTGTCAATGTGTGCACGCGACTTCCAGAGTTAAACCCGTGTGTGGATTCAGCAGTCTGCAAACACTTTCTCTGCAGAGTCCCAAAACAGGCGTTTTCAGCCCATTACCGGCATATGGAAGAAACAGCAGTAAGCACAGCGAAATATCTGCTTCTAAATCCAAAACGCAGCTATCTAACAGAACGGTTGTCAATGTGTGCACTCAACTTTCAGAGTTAAACCCGTGTGTGGATTCAGCAGTCTGCAAACACTTTCTCTGCAGAGTCCCAAAACAGGCGTTTTCAGCCCATTACCGGCATATGGAAGAAACAGCAGTCAGCCCAGGGAAATATCTGCTTCTAAATCCAAAAGGCAGCTATCTAACAGAACGGTTGTCAATGTGTGCACTCAACTTCCAGAGTTAAACCCGTGTGTGGATTCAGCATTCTGCAAACACTTTCTCTGCAGAGTCCCAAAACAGGCGTTTTCAGCCCATTACCGGCATATGGAAGAAACAGCAGTCAACCCAGGGTAATATCTGCTTCTAAATCCAAAACGCAGCTATGTAACAGAACGGTTGTCAATGTGTGCACTCAACTTCCAGAGTTAAACCCGTGTGTGGATTCAGCAGTCTGCAAACAGGTTATCTGCAGAGTCCCAAAACAGGCGTTTTCAGCCCATTACCGGGATATGGAAGAAACAGCAGTCAGCACAGGGAAATATCTGCTTCTAAATCCAAAACGCAGCTATCTAACAGAACGGTTGTCAATGTGTGCACTCAACTTCCAGAGGTAAACCCGTGTGTGGATTCAGCAGTCTGCAAACACTTTCTCTGCAGAGTCCCAAAACAGGCGTTTTCAGCCCATTACTGGCATATGGAAGAAACAGCAGTATGCCAATGGATATATCTGCTTCTAAATCCAAAACGCAGCTATCTAACAGAACGGTTGTTCATGTGTGCACTCAACTTCGAGAGTTAAACCCGTGTGTGGATTCAGCAGTATGCACACACTTTCTCTGTAGAGTCCCAAAACAGGCGTTTTCAGCCCTTTACCGGCATAGGGAAGAAACAGCAGTAAGCCCAGGGAAATATCTGCTTCTAAATCCAAAACGCAGCTATCTAACAGAACGGTTGTCAATGTGTGCACTCAACTTCCAGAGTTAAACCCGTGTTGTGGATTCAGCAGTATGCAAACACTTTCTCTGCAGAGTCCCAAAACAGGCGTTTTCAGCCCATTACCGGCCTATGGAAGAAACAGCAGTAAGCACAGGGAAATATCTGCTTCTAAATCCAAAACGCAGCTATCTAACAGAACGGTTGTCAATGTGAGCACTCAACTTCCAGAGTTAAACCGGTGTGTGGATTCAGCAGTCTGCAAACACTTTCTCTGCAGAGTCCCAAAACAGGCGTTTTCAGCTCATTACCGGCATATGGAAGAAACAGCAGTAAGCACAGGGAAATATCTGCTTCTAAATCCAAAACGCACCTATCTAACAGAACGGTTGTCAATGTGTGCACTCAACTTCCAGAGTTAAACCCGTGTGTGGATTCAGCAGTCTGCAAACATTTTCTCTGCAGAGTTCCAAAACAGGCGTTTTCAGCCCATTACCGGCATATGGAAGAAACAGCAGTCAGCCCAGGGAAATATCTGCTTCTAAATCCAAAACGCAGCTATCTAACAGAACGGCTGTCAATGTGTGCACTCAACTTCCAGAGTTAAACCCGTGTGTGGATTCAGCAGTCTGCAAACACTTTCTCTGCAGAGTCCCAAAACAGGCGTTTTCAGCCCATTACCGGCATATGGAAGAAACAGCAGTCAGCACAGGGAAATATCTGCTTCTAAATCCAAAACGCAGCTATCTAACAGAACGGTTGTCAATGTGTGCACTCAATTTCCAGAGTTAAACCCGTGTGTGGATTCAGCAGTCTGCAAACACTTTTTCTGCAGAGTCCCAAAACAGGCGTTTTCAGCCCATTACCGGCATATGGAAGAAACAGCAGTAAGCCCAGGGAAATATCTGCTTCTAAATCCAAAACGCAGCTATCTAAAAGAACGGTTGTCAATGTGTGCACTCAACTTCCAGAGTTAAACCCGTGTGTGGATTCAGCAGTCTGCAAACACTTTCTCTGCAGAGTCCCAAAACAGGCGTTTTCAGCCCATTACCGGCATATGGGAGAAACAGCAGTCAGCACAGGGAAATATCTGCTTCTAAATGCAAAACGCAGCTATCTAACAGAACGGTTGTCAATGTATGCACTCAACTTCCAGAGTTAAACCCGTGTGTGGATTCAGCAGTCTGCAAACACTTTCTCTGCAGAGTCCCAAAACAGGCGTTTTCAGCCCATTACCGGCATATGGAAGAAACAGCAGTCAGCACAGGGAAATATCTGCTTCTAAATCCAAAACGCAGCTATCTAACAGAACGGTTGTCAATGTGTGCACTCAACTTCCAGAGTTAAACCCGTGTGTGGATTCAGCAGTCTGCAAACACTTTCTCTGCAGAGTCCCAAAATAGGCGTTTTCAGCCCATTACCGACATATGGAAGAAACAGCAGTCAGCACAGGGAAATATCTGCTTCTAAATGCAAAACGCAGCTATCTAACAGAACGGTTGTCAATGTGTGCACTCAACTTCCAGAGTTAAACCCGTGTGTGGATTCAGCAGTCTGCAAACAATTTCTCTGCAGAGTCCCAAAACAGGTGTTTTCAGCCCATTACCTGGATATGGAAGAAACAGCATTCAGCACAGGGAAATATCTGCTTCTAAATCCAAAACGCAGCTATCTAACAGAACGGTTGTCAATGTGTGCACTCAACTTCCAGAGTTAAACCCGTGTGTGGATTCAGCATTCTGCAAACACTTTCTCTGCAGAGTCCCAAAACAGGCGTTTTCAGCCCATTACCGGCATATGGAAGAAACAGCAGTAAGCACAGGGAAATATCTGCTTCTAAATCCAAAACGCAGCTATCTAACAGAACGGTTGTTAATGTGTGCACTCAACTTCCAGAGTTAAACCCGTGTGTGGATTCAGCAGTCTGCAAACACTTTCTCTGCAGAGTCCCAAAACAGGCGTTTTCAGCCCATAACCGGCATATGGAAGAAACAGGAATAATCACAGGGAAATATCTGCTTCTAAATCCAAAACGCAGCTATGTAACGGAACGGTTGTCAATGTGTGCACTCAACTTCCAGAATTAAACCCGTGTGTGGATTAAGCAGTCTGCAAACACTTTCTCTGCAGAGTCCCAAAACACGCGTTTTCAGCCCATTACCGGCATATGGAAGAAACAGCAGTAAGCACAGGGAAATATCTGCTTCTAAATCCAAAACGCAGCTATCTAACAGAACGGTTGTCAATGTGTGCACTCAACTTCCAGAGTTAAACCCGTGTGTGGACTAAGCAGTCTGCAAACACTTTCTCTGCAGAGTCCCAAAACAGGCGTTTTCAGCCCATTACCGGCATATGGGAGAAACAGCAGTCAGCACAGGGAAATATCTGCTTCTAAATGCAAAACGCAGCTATCTAACAGAACGGTTGTCAATGTATGCACTCAACTTCCAGAGTTAAACCCGTGTGTGGATTCAGCAGTCTGCAAACACTTTCTCTGCAGAGTCCCAAAACAGGCGTTTTCAGCCCATTACCGGCATATGGAAGAAACAACAGTCAACACAGGGAAATATCTGCTTCTAAATCCAAAACGCAGCTATCTAACAGAACGGTTGTCAATGTGTGCACTCAACTTCCAGAGTTAAACCCGTGTGTGGATTCAGCAGTCTGCAAACACTTTCTCTGCAGAGTCCCAAAATAGGCGTTTTCAGCCCATTACCGGCATATGGAAGAAACAGCAGTCAGCACAGGGAAATATCTGCTTCTAAATGCAAAACGCAGCTATCTAACAGAACGGTTGTCAATGTGTGCACTCAACTTCCAGAGTTAAACCCGTGTGTGGATTCAGCAGTCTGCAAACAATTTCTCTGCAGAGTCCCAAAACAGGTGTTTTCAGCCCATTACCTGGATATGGAAGAAACAGCATTCAGCACAGGGAAATATCTGCTTCTAAATCCAAAACGCAGCTATCTAACAGAACGGTTGTCAATGTGTGCACTCAACTTCCAGAGTTAAACCCGTGTGTGGATTCAGCATTCTGCAAACACTTTCTCTGCAGAGTCCCAAAACAGGCGTTTTCAGCCCATTACCGGCATATGGAAGAAACAGCAGTAAGCACAGGGAAATATCTGCTTCTAAATCCAAAACGCAGCTATCTAACAGAACGGTTGTTAATGTGTGCACTCAACTTCCAGAGTTAAACCCGTGTGTGGATTCAGCAGTCTGCAAACACTTTCTCTGCAGAGTCCCAAAACAGGCGTTTTCAGCCCATAACCGGCATATGGAAGAAACAGGAATAATCACAGGGAAATATCTGCTTCTAAATCCAAAACGCAGCTATGTAACGGAACGGTTGTCAATGTGTGCACTCAACTTCCAGAATTAAACCCGTGTGTGGATTAAGCAGTCTGCAAACACTTTCTCTGCAGAGTCCCAAAACTGGCGTTTTCAGCCCATTACCGGCATATGGAAGAAACAGCAGTAAGCACAGGGAAATATCTGCTTCTAAATCCAAAACGCAGCTATCTAACAGAACGGTTGTCAATGTGTGCACTCAACTTCCAGAGTTAAAGCCGTGTGTGGATTCAGCAGTCTGCAAACACTTTCTCTGCAGAGTCCCAAAACAGGCGTTTTCAGCCCATTACCGGCATATGGAAGAAACAGCAGTCAGCCCAGGGAAATATCTGCTTCTAAATCCAAAACGCAGCTATTTAACAGAACGGTTGTCAATGTGTGCACTCAACTTCCAGAGTTAAACCCGTGTGTGGATTCAGCAGTCTGCAAACACTTTCTCTGCAGAGTCCCAAAACAGTCGTTTTCAGCCCATTACCGGCATATGGAAGAAACAGCAGTAAGCACAGGGAAATATCTGCTTCTAAATCCAAAACGCAGCTATCTAACAGAACGGCTGTCAATGTGTGCACTCAACTTCCAGAATTAAACCCGTGTGTGGATTCAGCAGTCTGCAAACACTTTCTCTGCAGAGTCCCAAAACAGGCGTTTTCAGCCCATTACCGGCATATGGAAGAAACAGCAGTAAGCACAGGGAAATATCTGCTTCTAAATCCAAAACGCAGCTATCTAACAGAACGGTTGTCAATGTGTGCACTCAACTTCCAGAGTTAAACCCGTGTGTGGATTCAGCAGTCTGCAAACACTTTCTCTGCAGAGTCCCAAAACAGGCGTTTTCAGCCCATTACCGGCCTATGGAAGAAACAGCAGTAAGCACAGGGCAATATCTGCTTCTAAATCCAAAACGCAGCTATCTAACAGAACGGCTGTCAATGTGTGCACTCGACTTCCAGAGTTAAACCCGTGTTTGGATTCAGAAGTCTGCAAACACTTTCTCTGCAGAGTCCCAAAACAGGCGTTTTCAGCCCATTACCGGCATATGGAAGAAACAGCAGTAAGCCCAGGGAAATATCTGCTTCTAAATCCAAAACGCAGCTATCTAACAGAACGGTTGTCAATGTGTGCACTCAACTTCCAGAGTTAAACCCGTGTGTGGATTCAGCAGTCTGAAAACACTTTCTCTGCAGAGTCCCAAAACAGGCGTTTTCAGCCTATTACCGGCATATGGAAGAAACAGCAGTAAGCACAGGGAAATATCTGCTTCTAAATCCAAAACCCAGCTATGTAACAGAAGGGATGTCAATGTGTGCACTCAACTTCCAGAGTTAAACCCGTGTGTGGATTCAGCAGTCTGCAAACACTTTCTCTGCAGAGTCCCAAAACAGGCGTTTTCAGCCCAATACCGGCATATGGAAGAAACAGCAGTAAGCCCAGGGAAATATCTGCTTCTAAATCCAAAACGCAGCTATCTAACAGAACGGTTGTCAATGTGTGCACTCAACTTCCAGAGTTAAACCCGTGTGTGGATTCAGCAGTCTGCAAACACTTTCTCTGCAGAGTCACAAAACAGGCGTTTTCAGCCCATAACCGGCATATGGAAGAAACAGGAATAATCACAGGGAAATATCTGCTTCTAAATCCAAAACGCAGCTATGTAACGGAACGGTTGTCAATGTGTGCACTCAACTTCCAGAATTAAACCCGTGTGTGGATTCAGCAGTCTGCAAACACTTTCTCTGCAGAGTGCCAAAACAGGCGTTTTCAGCCCATTACCGGCATATGGAAGAAACAGCAGTAAGCACAGGGAAATATCTGCTTCTAAATCCAAAACGCAGCTATCTAACAGAACGGTTGTCAATGTGTGCACTCAACTTCCAGAGTTAAACCCGTGTGTGGATTCAGCAGTCTGCAAACACTTTCTCTGCAGAGTCCCAAAACAGGCGTTTTCAGCCCATTACCGGCCTATGGAAGAAACAGCAGTAAGCACAGGGAAATATCTGCTTCTAAATCCAAAACGCAGCTATCTAACAGAACGGTTGTCAATGTGTGCACTCAACTTCCAGAGTTAAACCCGTGTTTGGATTCAGAAGTCTGCAAACACTTTCTCTGCAGAGTCCCAAAACAGGCGTTTTCAGCCCATTACCGGCATATGGAAGAAACAGCAGTCAGCCCAGGGAAATATCTGCTTCTAAATCCAAAACGCAGCTATCTAACAGAACGGTTGTCAATGTGTGCACTCAACTTCCAGAGTTAAACCCGTGTGTGGATTCAGCAGTCTGCAAACACTTTCTCTGCAGAGTCCCAAAACAGGCGTTTTCAGCCCATTACCGGCATATGGAAGAAACAGCAGTAAGCACAGGGAAATATCTGCTTCTAAATCCAAAACGCAGCTATCTAACAGAACGGTTGTCAATGTGTGCACTCAACTTCCAGAGTTAAACCCGTGTGTGGATTCAGCAGTCTGCAAACACTTTCTCTGCAGAGTCCCAAAACAGGCGTTTTCAGCCTATTACCGGCATATGGAAGAAACAGCAGTAAGCACAGGGAAATATCTGCTTCTAAATCCAAAACGCAGCTATCTAACAGAACGGTTGTCAATGTGTGCACTCAACTTCCAGAGTTAAACCCGTGTGTGGATTCAGCAGTCTGCAAACACTTTCTCTGCAGAGTCCCAAAACAGGCGTTTTCAGCCCATTACCGGCCTATGGAAGAAACAGCAGTAAGCACAGGGCAATATCTGCTTCTAAATCCAAAACGCAGCTATCTAACAGAACGGCTGTCAATGTGTGCACTCGACTTCCAGAGTTAAACCCGTGTTTGGATTCAGAAGTCTGCAAACACTTTCTCTGCAGAGTCCCAAAACAGGCGTTTTCAGCCCATTACCGGCATATGGAAGAAACAGCAGTAAGCCCAGGGAAATATCTGCTTCTAAATCCAAAACGCAGCTATCTAACAGAACGGTTGTCAATGTGTGCACTCAACTTCCAGAGTTAAACCCGTGTGTGGATTCAGCAGTCTGAAAACACTTTCTCTGCAGAGTCCCAAAACAGGCGTTTCAGCCTATTACCGGCATATGGAAGAAACAGCAGTAAGCACAGGGAAATATCTGCTTCTAAATCCAAAACCCAGCTATGTAACAGAAGGGATGTCAATGTGTGCACTCAACTTCCAGAGTTAAACCCGTGTGTGGATTCAGCAGTCTGCAAACACTTTCTCTGCAGAGTCCCAAAACAGGCGTTTTCAGCCCAATACCGGCATATGGAAGAAACAGCAGTAAGCCCAGGGAAATATCTGCTTCTAAATCCAAAACGCAGCTATCTAACAGAACGGTTGTCAATGTGTGCACTCAACTTCCAGAGTTAAACCCGTGTGTGGATTCAGCAGTCTGCAAACACTTTCTCTGCAGAGTCCACAAAACAGGCGTTTTCAGCCCATAACCGGCATATGGAAGAAACAGGAATAATCACAGGGAAATATCTGCTTCTAAATCCCAAAACGCAGCTATGTAACGGAACGGTTGTCAATGTGTGCACTCAACTTCCAGAATTAAACCCGTGTGTGGATTCAGCAGTCTGCAAACACTTTCTCTGCAGAGTGCCAAAACAGGCGTTTTCAGCCCATTACCGGCATATGGAAGAAACAGCAGTAAGCACAGGGAAATATCTGCTTCTAAATCCAAAACGCAGCTATCTAACAGAACGGTTGTCAATGTGTGCACTCAACTTCCAGAGTTAAACCCGTGTGTGGATTCAGCAGTCTGCAAACACTTTCTCTGCAGAGTCCCAAAACAGGCGTTTTCAGCCCATTACCGGCCTATGGAAGAAACAGCAGTAAGCACAGGGAAATATCTGCTTCTAAATCCAAAACGCAGCTATCTAACAGAACGGCTGTCAATGTGTGCACTCAACTTCCAGAGTTAAACCCGTGTGTGGATTCAGCAGTCTGCATACACTTTCTCTGCAGAGTCCCAAAACAGGCATTTTCAGCCCATTACCGGCATATGGAAGAAACAGCAGTAAGCACAGGGAAATATCTGCTTCTAAATCCAAAACGCAGCTATGTAACAGAACGGTTGTCAATGTGTGCCCTCAACTTCCAGAGTTAAACCCGTGTGTGGATTCAGCAGTCTGCAAACATTTTCTCTGCAGAGTCCCCAAAACAGGCGTTTTCAGCCCATTACCGGCCAATGGAAGAAACAGCAGTAAGCAGAGGGAAATATCTGCTTCTAAATCCAAAACGCAGCTATCTAACAGAACGGTTGTCAATGTGTGCACTCAACTTCCAGAGTTAAACCCGTGTTTGGATTCAGAAGTCTGCAAACACTTTCTCTGCAGAGGTCCCAAAACAGGCGTTTTCAGCCCATTACCGGCATATGGAAGAAACAGCAGTAAGCACAGGGAAATATCTGCTTCTAAATCCAAAACGCAGCTATCTAACAGAACGGTTGTCAATGTGTGCACTCAACTTCCAGAGTTAAACCCGTGTGTGGATTCAGCAGTCTGCAAACACTTTCTCTGCAGAGTCCCAAAACAGGCGTTTTCAGCCTATTACCGGCATATGGAAGAAACAGCAGTAAGCACAGGGAAATATCTGCTTCTAAATCCAAAACCCAGCAATGTAACAGAACGGTTGTCAATGTGTGCACTCAACTTCCAGAGTTAAACCCCTGTGTGGATTCAGCAGTCTGCAAACACTTTCTCTGCAGAGTCCCAAAACAGGCGTTTTCAGCCCATTACCGGCATATGGAAGAAATAGCAGTAAGCACAGGGAAATATCTGCTTCTAAATCCAAAACGCAGCTATCTAACAGAACGGTTGTCAATGTGTGCACTCAACTTCCAGAGTTAAACCCGTGTGTGGATTCAGCAGTCTGCAAACACTTTCTCTGCAGAGTCCCAAAACAGGCGTTTTCAGCCCATTACCGGCCTATGGAAGAAACAGCAGTAAGCACAGGGAAATATCTGCTTCTAAATCCAAAACCCAGCTATGTAACAGAAGAGTTGTCAATGTGTGCACTCAACTTCCAGAGTTAAACCCGTGTGTGGATTCAGCAGTCTGCAAACACTTTCTCTGCAGAGTCCCAAAACAGGCGTTTTCAGCCCATTACCGGCATATGGAAGAAACAGCAGTAAGCACAGGGAAATATCTGCTTCCAAATCCAAAACGCAGCTATCTAACAGAACGGTTGTCAATGTGTGCACTCAACTTCCAGAGTTAAACCCGTGTGTGGATTCAGCAGTCTGCAAACACTTTCTCTGCAGAGTCACAAAACAGGCGTTTTCAGCCCATAACCGGCATATGGAAGAAACAGGAGTAATCACAGGGAAATATCTGCTTCTAAATCCAAAACGCAGCTATGTAACGGAACGGTTGTCATTGTGTGCACTCAACTTCCAGAATTAAACCCGTGTGTGGATTCAGCAGTCTGCAAACACTTTCTCTGCAGAGTCCCAAAACAGGCGTTTTCAGCCCATTACCGGCATATGGAAGAAACAGCAGTAAACACAGGGAAATATCTGCTTCTAAATCCAAAACGCAGCTATCTAACAGAACGGTTGTCAATGTGTGCACTCAACTTCCAGAGTTAAACCCGTGTGTGGATTCAGCAGTCTGCAAACACTTTCTCTGCAGAGTCCCAAAACAGGCGTTTTCAGCCCATTACCGGCCTATGGAAGAAACAGCAGTAAGCACAGGGCAATATCTGCTTCTAAATCCAAAACGCAGCTATGTAACGGAACGGTTGTCAATGTGTGCACTCAACTTCCAGAATTAAACCAGTGTGTGGATTCAGCAGTCTGCAAACACTTTCTCTGCAGAGTCCCAAAACAGGCGTTTTCAGCCCATTACCAGCATATGGAAGAAACAGCAGTCAGCACAGGGAAATATCTGTTTCTAAATCCTAAACGCAGCTATCTAACAGAACGGTTGTCAATGTGTGCACTCAACTTCCAGAGTTAAACCCGTGTGTGGATTCAGCAGTCTGCAAACACTTTCTCTGCAGAGTCCCAAAACAGGCGTTTTCAGCCCATTACCGGCATATGGAAGAAACAGCAGTCAGCACAGGGAAATATCTGCTTCTAAATCCAAAACGCAGCTATCTAACAGAACGGCTGTCAATGTGTGCACTCAACTTCCAGAGTTAAACCCGTGTGTGGATTCAGCAGTCTGCAAACACTTTCTCTGCAGAGTCCCAAAACAGGCGTTTTCAGCCCGTTACCGGCATATGGAAGAAACAGCAGTAAGCACAGGGAAATATCTGCTTCTAAATCCAAAACGCAGCTATCTAACAGAACGGTTGTCAATGTGTGCACTCAACTTCCAGAGTTAAACCCGTGTGTGGATTCAGCAGTCTGCAAACACTTTCTCTGCAGAGTCCCAAAACAGGCGTTTTCAGCCCATTACCGGCATATGGAAGAAACAGCAGTAAGCACAGGGAAATATCTGCTTCTAAATCCAAAACGCAGCTATCTAACAGAACGGTTGTCAATGTGTGCACTCAACTTCCAGAGTTAAACCCGTGTGTGGATTCAGCAGTCTGCAAACACTTTCTCTGCAGAGTCCCAAAACAGGCGTTTTCAGCCCATTACCGGCATATGGAAGAAACAGCAGTAAGCACAGGGAAATATCTGCTTCTAAATCCAAAACGCAGCTATCTAACAGAACGGTTGTCAATGTGTGCACTCAACTTCCAGAGTTAAACCCGTGTGTGGATTCAGCAGTCTGCAAACACTTTCTCTGCAGAGTCCCAAAACAGGCGTTTTCAGCCCATTACCGGCATATGGAAGAAACAGCAGTAAGCACAGGGAAATATCTGCTTCTAAATCCAAAACGCAGCTATCTAACAGAACGGCTGTCAATGTGTGCACTCAACTTCCAGAGTTAAACCCGTGTGTGGATTCAGCAGTCTGCAAACACTTTCTCTGCAGAGTCCTAAAACAGGCGTTTTCAGCCCATTACCGGCATATGGAAGAAACAGCAGTAAGCACAGGGAAATATCTGCTTCTAAATCCAAAACGCAGCTATCTAACAGAACGGTTGTCAATGTGTGCACTCAACTTTCAGAGTTAAACCCGTGTGTGGATTCAGCAGTCTGCAAACACTTTCTCTGCAGAGTCCCAAAACAGGCGTTTTCAGCCCATTACCGGCCAATGGAAGAAACAGCAGTAAGCACAGGGAAATATCTGCTTCTAAATCCAAAACGCAGCTATCTAACAGAACGGTTGTCAATGTGTGCACTCAACTTCCAGAGTTAAACCCGTGTTTGGATTCAGAAGTCTGCAAACACTTTCTCTGCAGAGTCCCAAAACAGGCGTTTTCAGCCCATTACCGGCATATGGAAGAAACAGCAGTAAGCACAGGGAAATATCTGCTTCTAAATCCAAAACGCAGCTATCTAACAGAACGGTTGTCAATGTGTGCACTCAACTTCCAGAGGTAAACCCGTGTGTGGATTCAGCAGTCTGCAAACACTTTCTCTGCAGAGTCCCAAAACAGGCGTTTTCAGCCTATTACCGGCATATGGAAGAAACAGCAGTAAGCACAGGGAAATATCTGCTTCTAAATCCAAAACCCAGCTATGTAACAGAAGGGTTGTCAATGTGTGCACTCAACTTCCAGAGTTAAACCCGTGTGTGGATTCAGCAGTCTGCAAACACTTTCTCTGCAGAGTCCCAAAACAGGCGTTTTCAGCCCATTACCGGCCTATGGAAGAAACAGCAGTAAGCACAGGGCAATATCTGCTTCTAAATCCAAAACGCAGCCATGTAACGGAACGGTTGTCAATGTGTGCACTCAACTTCCAGAATTAAACCCGTGTGTGGATTCAGCAGTCTGCAAACACTTTCTCTGCAGAGTCCCAAAACAGGCGTTTTCAGCCCATTACCGGCATATGGAAGAAACAGCAGTAAGCACAGGGAAATATCTGCTTCTAAATCCAAAACGCAGGTATCTAACAGAACGGTTGTCAATGTGTGCACTCAACTTCCAGAGTTAAACCCGTGTGTGGATTCAGCAGTCTGCAAACACTTTCTCTGCAGAGACCCAAAACAGGCGTTTTCAGCCCATTACCGGCATATGGAAGAAACAGCAGTAAGCACAGGGAAATATCTGCTTCTAAATCCAAAACCCAGCTATGTAACAGAACGGTTGTCAATGTGTGCACTCAACTTCCAGAGTTGAACCCGTGTGTGGATTCAGCAGTCTGCAAACACTTTCTCTGCAGAGTCCCAAAACAGGCGTTTTCAGCCCATTACCGGCATATGGAAGAAACAGCAGTAAGCACAGGGAAATATCTGCTTCTAAATCCAAAACGCAGCTATCTAACAGAACGGTTGTCAATGTGTGCACTCAACTTCCAGAGTTAAACCCGTGTGTGGATTCAGCAGTCTGCAAACACTTTCTCTGCAGAGTCACAAAACAGGCGTTTTCAGCCCATAACCGGCATATGGAAGAAACAGGAGTAATCACAGGGAAATATCTGCTTCTAAATCCAAAACGCAGCTATGTAACGGAACGGTTGTCAATGTGTGCACTCAACTTCCAGAATTAAACCCGTGTGTGGATTCAGCAGTCTGCAAACACTTTCTCTGCAGAGTCCCAAAACAGGCGTTTTCAGCCCATTACCGGCATATGGAAGATACGGCAGCAAGCACAGGGAAATATCTGCTTCTAAATCCAAAACGCAGCTATCTAACAGAACGGTTGTCAATGTGTGCACTCAACTTCCAGAGTTAAAGCCGTGTGTGGATTCAGCAGTCTGCAAACTCTTTCTCTGCAGAGTCCCAAAACAGGCGTTTTCAGCCCATTACCGGCATATGGAAGAAACAGCAGTCAGCCCAGGGAAATATCTGCTTCTAAATCCAAAACGCATCTATCTAACAGAACGGTTGTCAATGTGTGCACTCAACTTCCAGAGTTAAACCCGTGTGTGGATTCAGCAGTCTGCAAACACTTTCTCTGCAGAGTCCCAAAACAGGCGTTTTCAGCCCATTACCGTCATATGGAAGAAACAGCAGTAAGCACAGGGAAATATCTGCTTCTAAATCCAAAACGCAGCTATCTAACAGAACGGCTGTCAATGTGTGCACTCAACTTCCAGAGATAAACCTGTGTGTGGATTCAGCAGTCTGCAAACACTTTCTCTGCAGAGTCCCAAAACGGGCGTTTTCAGCCCATTACCGGCATATGGAAGAAACAGCAGTAAGCACAGGGAAATATCTGCTTCTAAATCCAAAACGCAGCTATGAAAGGGAACGGTTGTCAATGTGTGCACTCAACTTCCAGAGTTAAACCCGTGTGTGGATTCAGCAGTCTGCAAACACTTTCTCTACAGTTTGCCAAAACAGGCGTTTTCAGCCCATTACCGGCATATGGAAGAAACAGCAGTAAGCACAGGGAAATATCTGCTTCTAAATCCAAAACGCAGCTATCTAACAGAACGGTTGTCAATGTGTGCACTCAACTTCCAGAGTTTAACCCGTGTGTGGATTCAGCAGTTTGCAAACACTTTCTCTGCAGAGTCACAAAACAGGCGTTTTCAGCCCATAACTGGCATATGGAAGAAACAGGAATAATCACAGGGAAATATCTGCTTCTAAATCCAAAACGCAGCTATGTAACGGAACGGTTGTCAATGTGTGCACTCAACTTCCAGAATTAAACCCGTGTGTGGATTCAGCAGTTTGCAAACACTTTCTCTGCAGAGTCCCAAAACAGGCGTTTTCAGCCCATTACCGGCATATGGAAGAAACAGCAGTAAGCACTGGGAAATATCTGCTTCTAAATCCAAAACGCAGCTATCTAACAGAACGGTTGTCAATGTGTGCACTCAACTTCCAGAGTTAAACCCCTGTGTGGATTCAGCAGTCTGCAAACACTTTCTCTGCAGAGTCCCAAAACAGGCGTTTTCAGCCCATTACCGGCATATGGAAGAAACAGCAGAAAGCACAGGGAAATATCTGCTTCTAAATCCAAAACGCAGCTATCTAACAGTACGGTTGTCAATGTGTGCACTCAACTTCCAGAGTTAAACCCCTGTGTGGATTCAGCAGTCTGCAAACACTTTCTCTGCAGAGTCCCAAAACAGGCGTTTTCAGCCCATTACCGGCATATGGAAGAAATAGCAGTAAGCACAGGGAAATATCTGCTTCTAAATCCAAAACGCAGCTATCTAACAGAACGGTTGTCAATGTGTGCACTCAACTTCCAGAGTTAAACCCGTGTGTGGATTCAGCAGTCTGCAAACACTTTCTCTGCAGAGTCCCAAAACAGGCGTTTTCAGCCCATTACCGGCCTATGGAAGAAACAGCAGTAAGCACAGGGAAATATCTGCTTCTAAATCCAAAACCCAGCTATGTAACAGAAGGGTTGTCAATGTGTGCACTCAACTTCCAGAGTTAAACCCGTGTGTGGATTCAGCAGTCTGCAAACACTTTCTCTGCAGAGTCCCAAAACAGGCGTTTTCAGCCCATTACCGGCATATGGAAGAAACAGCAGTAAGCACAGGGAAATATCTGCTTCCAAATCCAAAACGCAGCTATCTAACAGAACGGTTGTCAATGTGTGCACTCAACTTCCAGAGTTAAACCCGTGTGTGGATTCAGCAGTCTGCAAACACTTTCTCTGCAGAGTCACAAAACAGGCGTTTTCAGCCCATAACCGGCATATGGAAGAAACAGGAGTAATCACAGGGAAATATCTGCTTCTAAATCCAAAACGCAGCTATGTAACGGAACGGTTGTCATTGTGTGCACTCAACTTCCAGAATTAAACCCGTGTGTGGATTCAGCAGTCTGCAAACACTTTCTCTGCAGAGTCCCAAAACAGGCGTTTTCAGCCCATTACCGGCATATGGAAGAAACAGCAGTAAGCACAGGGAAATATCTGCTTCTAAATCCAAAACGCAGCTATCTAACAGAACGGTTGTCAATGTGTGCACTCAACTTCCAGAGTTAAACCCGTGTGTGGATTCAGCAGTCTGCAAACACTTTCTCTGCAGAGTCCCAAAACAGGCGTTTTCAGCCCATTACCGGCCTATGGAAGAAACAGCAGTAAGCACAGGGCAATATCTGCTTCTAAATCCAAAACGCAGCTATGTAACGGAACGGTTGTCAATGTGTGCACTCAACTTCCAGAATTAAACCAGTGTGTGGATTCAGCAGTCTGCAAACACTTTCTCTGCAGAGTCCCAAAACAGGCGTTTTCAGCCCATTACCAGCATATGGAAGAAACAGCAGTCAGCACAGGGAAATATCTGTTTCTAAATCCTAAACGCAGCTATCTAACAGAACGGTTGTCAATGTGTGCACTCAACTTCCAGAGTTAAACCCGTGTGTGGATTCAGCAGTCTGCAAACACTTTCTCTGCAGAGTCCCAAAACAGGCGTTTTCAGCCCATTACCGGCATATGGAAGAAACAGCAGTTAGCACAGGGAAATATCTGCTTCTAAATCCAAAACGCAGCTATCTAACAGAACGGCTGTCAATGTGTGCACTCAACTTCCAGAGTTAAACCCGTGTGTGGATTCAGCAGTCTGCAAACACTTTCTCTGCAGAGTCCCAAAACAGGCGTTTTCAGCCCGTTACCGGCATATGGAAGAAACAGCAGTAAGCACAGGGAATTATCTGCTTCTAAATCCAAAACGCAGCTATGTAACAGAACGGTTGTCAATGTGTGCACTCAACTTCCAGAGTTAAACCCGTGTGTGGATTCAGCAGTCTGCAAACTCTTTCTCTGCAGAGTCCCAAAACAGGCGTTTTCAGCCCATTACCGGCATATGGAAGAAACAGCAGTCAGCACAGGGAAATATCTGCTTCTAAATCCAAAACGCAGCTATCTAACAGAACGGCTGTCAATGTGTGCACTCAACTTCCAGAGTTAAACCCGTGTGTGGATTCAGCAGTCTGCAAACACTTTCTCTGCAGAGTCACAAAACAGGCGTTTTCAGCCCATAACCGGCATATGGAAGAAACAGGAGTAATCACAGGGAAATATCTGCTTCTAAATCCAAAACGCAGCTATGTAACGGAACGGTTGTCAATGTGTGCACTCAACTTCCAGAATTAAACCCGTGTGTGGATTCAGCAGTCTGCAAACACTTTCTCTGCAGAGTCCCAAAACAGGCGTTTTCAGCCCATTACCGGCATATGGAAGAAACAGCAGTAAGCACTGGGAAATATCTGCTTCTAAATCCAAAACGCAGCTATCTAACAGAACGGTTGTCAATGTGTGCACTCAACTTCCAGAGTTAAAGCCGTGTGTGGATTCAGCAGTCTGCAAACACTTTCTCTGCAGAGTCCCAAAACAGGAGTTTTCAGCCCATTACCGGCATATGGAAGAAACAGCAGTCAGCCCAGGGAAATATCTGCTTCTAAATCCAAAACGCAGCTATCTAACAGAACGGTTGTCAATGTGTGCACTCAACTTCCAGAGTTAAACCCGTGTGTGGATTCAGCAGTCTGCAAACACTTTCTCTGCAGAGTCCCAAAACAGGCGTTTTCAGCCCATTACCGGCATATGGAAGAAACAGCAGTCAGCACAGGGAAATATCTGCTTCTAAATCCAAAACGCAGCTATCTAACAGAACGGCTGTCAATGTGTGCACTCAACTTCCAGAGTTAAACCCGTGTGTGGATTCAGCAGTCTGCAAACACTTTCTCTGCAGAGTCCCAAAACAGGCGTTTTCAGCCCATTACCGGCATATGGAAGAAACAGCAGAAAGCACAGGGAAATATCTGCTTCTAAATCCAAAACGCAGCTATCTAACAGAACGGTTGTCAATGTGTGCACTCAACTTCCAGAGTTAAACCCGTGTGTGGATTCAGCAGTCTTCAAACACTTTCTCTGCAGAGTCCCAAAACAGGCGTTTTCAGCCCATTACCGGCATATGGAAGAAACAGCAGTAAGCCCAGGGAAATATCTGCTTCTAAATCCAAAACGCAGCTATCTAACAGAACGGTTGTCAATGTGTGCACTCAACTTCCAGAGTTAAACCCGTGTGTGGATTCAGAAGTCTGCAAACACTTTCTCTGCAGAGTCCCAAAACAGGCGTTTTCAGCCCATTACCGGCATATGGAAGAAACAGCAGTAAGCACAGGGAAATATCTGCTTCTAAATCCAAAACGCAGCTATCTAACAGAACGGTTGTCAATGTGTGCACTCAACTTCCAGAGTTAAACCTGTGTGCGGATTCAACATTCTGCAAACACTTTCTCTGCAGAGTCCCAAAACAGGCGTTTTCAGCCCATTACCGGCATATGGAAGAAATAGCAGTAAGCACAGGGAAATATCTGCTTCTAAATCCAAAACGCAGCTATCTAACAGAACGGTTGTCAATGTGTGCACTCAACTTCCAGAGTTAAACCCGTGTGTGGATTCAGCAGTCTGCAAACACTTTCTCTGCAGAGTCCCAAAACAGGCGTTTTCAGCCCATTACCGGCCTATGGAAGAAACAGCAGTAAGCACAGGGAAATATCTGCTTCTAAATCCAAAACCCAGCTATGTAACAGAAGAGTTGTCAATGTGTGCACTCAACTTCCAGAGTTAAACCCGTGTGTGGATTCAGCAGTCTGCAAACACTTTCTCTGCAGAGTCCCAAAACAGGCGTTTTCAGCCCATTACCGGCATATGGAAGAAACAGCAGTAAGCACAGGGAAATATCTGCTTCCAAATCCAAAACGCAGCTATCTAACAGAACGGTTGTCAATGTGTGCACTCAACTTCCAGAGTTAAACCCGTGTGTGGATTCAGCAGTCTGCAAACACTTTCTCTGCAGAGTCACAAAACAGGCGTTTTCAGCCCATTACCGGCATATGGAAGAAACAGGAGTAATCACAGGGAAATATCTGCTTCTAAATCCAAAACGCAGCTATGTAACGGAACGGTTGTCATTGTGTGCACTCAACTTCCAGAATTAAACCCGTGTGTGGATTCAGCAGTCTGCAAACACTTTCTCTGCAGAGTCCCAAAACAGGCGTTTTCAGCCCATTACCGGCATATGGAAGAAACAGCAGTAAACACAGGGAAATATCTGCTTCTAAATCCAAAACGCAGCTATCTAACAGAACGGTTGTCAATGTGTGCACTCAACTTCCAGAGTTAAACCCGTGTGTGGATTCAGCAGTCTGCAAACACTTTCTCTGCAGAGTCCCAAAACAGGCGTTTTCAGCCCATTACCGGCCTATGGAAGAAACAGCAGTAAGCACAGGGCAATATCTGCTTCTAAATCCAAAACGCAGCTATGTAACGGAACGGTTGTCAATGTGTGCACTCAACTTCCAGAATTAAACCAGTGTGTGGATTCAGCAGTCTGCAAACACTTTCTCTGCAGAGTCCCAAAACAGGCGTTTTCAGCCCATTACCAGCATATGGAAGAAACAGCAGTCAGCACAGGGAAATATCTGTTTCTAAATCCTAAACGCAGCTATCTAACAGAACGGTTGTCAATGTGTGCACTCAACTTCCAGAGTTAAACCCGTGTGTGGATTCAGCAGTCTGCAAACACTTTCTCTGCAGAGTCCCAAAACAGGCGTTTTCAGCCCATTACCGGCATATGGAAGAAACAGCAGTCAGCACAGGGAAATATCTGCTTCTAAATCCAAAACGCAGCTATCTAACAGAACGGCTGTCAATGTGTGCACTCAACTTCCAGAGTTAAACCCGTGTGTGGATTCAGCAGTCTGCAAACACTTTCTCTGCAGAGTCCCAAAACAGGCGTTTTCAGCCCGTTACCGGCATATGGAAGAAACAGCAGTAAGCACAGGGAAATATCTGCTTCTAAATCCAAAACGCAGCTATCTAACAGAACGGTTGTCAATGTGTGCACTCAACTTCCAGAGTTAAACCCGTGTGTGGATTCAGCAGTCTGCAAACACTTTCTCTGCAGAGTCCCAAAACAGGCGTTTTCAGCCCATTACCGGCATATGGAAGAAACAGCAGTAAGCACAGGGAAATATCTGCTTCTAAATCCAAAACGCAGCTATCTAACAGAACGGTTGTCAATGTGTGCACTCAACTTCCAGAGTTAAACCCGTGTGTGGATTCAGCAGTCTGCAAACACTTTCTCTGCAGAGTCCCAAAACAGGCGTTTTCAGCCCATTACCGGCATATGGAAGAAACAGCAGTAAGCACAGGGAAATATCTGCTTCTAAATCCAAAACGCAGCTATCTAACAGAACGGTTGTCAATGTGTGCACTCAACTTCCAGAGTTAAACCCGTGTGTGGATTCAGCAGTCTGCAAACACTTTCTCTGCAGAGTCCCAAAACAGGCGTTTTCAGCCCATTACCGGCATATGGAAGAAACAGCAGTAAGCACAGGGAAATATCTGCTTCTAAATCCAAAACGCAGCTATCTAACAGAACGGCTGTCAATGTGTGCACTCAACTTCCAGAGTTAAACCCGTGTGTGGATTCAGCAGTCTGCAAACACTTTCTCTGCAGAGTCCTAAAACAGGCGTTTTCAGCCCATTACCGGCATATGGAAGAAACAGCAGTAAGCACAGGGAAATATCTGCTTCTAAATCCAAAACGCAGCTATCTAACAGAACGGTTGTCAATGTGTGCACTCAACTTTCAGAGTTAAACCCGTGTGTGGATTCAGCAGTCTGCAAACACTTTCTCTGCAGAGTCCCAAAACAGGCGTTTTCAGCCCATTACCGGCCAATGGAAGAAACAGCAGTAAGCACAGGGAAATATCTGCTTCTAAATCCAAAACGCAGCTATCTAACAGAACGGTTGTCAATGTGTGCACTCAACTTCCAGAGTTAAACCCGTGTTTGGATTCAGAAGTCTGCAAACACTTTCTCTGCAGAGTCCCAAAACAGGCGTTTTCAGCCCATTACCGGCATATGGAAGAAACAGCAGTAAGCACAGGGAAATATCTGCTTCTAAATCCAAAACGCAGCTATCTAACAGAACGGTTGTCAATGTGTGCACTCAACTTCCAGAGGTAAACCCGTGTGTGGATTCAGCAGTCTGCAAACACTTTCTCTGCAGAGTCCCAAAACAGGCGTTTTCAGCCTATTACCGGCATATGGAAGAAACAGCAGTAAGCACAGGGAAATATCTGCTTCTAAATCCAAAACCCAGCTATGTAACAGAAGGGTTGTCAATGTGTGCACTCAACTTCCAGAGTTAAACCCGTGTGTGGATTCAGCAGTCTGCAAACACTTTCTCTGCAGAGTCCCAAAACAGGCGTTTTCAGCCCATTACCGGCCTATGGAAGAAACAGCAGTAAGCACAGGGCAATATCTGCTTCTAAATCCAAAACGCAGCCATGTAACGGAACGGTTGTCAATGTGTGCACTCAACTTCCAGAATTAAACCCGTGTGTGGATTCAGCAGTCTGCAAACACTTTCTCTGCAGAGTCCCAAAACAGGCGTTTTCAGCCCATTACCGGCATATGGAAGAAACAGCAGTAAGCACAGGGAAATATCTGCTTCTAAATCCAAAACGCAGGTATCTAACAGAACGGTTGTCAATGTGTGCACTCAACTTCCAGAGTTAAACCCGTGTGTGGATTCAGCAGTCTGCAAACACTTTCTCTGCAGAGACCCAAAACAGGCGTTTTCAGCCCATTACCGGCATATGGAAGAAACAGCAGTAAGCACAGGGAAATATCTGCTTCTAAATCCAAAACCCAGCTATGTAACAGAACGGTTGTCAATGTGTGCACTCAACTTCCAGAGTTGAACCCGTGTGTGGATTCAGCAGTCTGCAAACACTTTCTCTGCAGAGTCCCAAAACAGGCGTTTTCAGCCCATTACCGGCATATGGAAGAAACAGCAGTAAGCACAGGGAAATATCTGCTTCTAAATCCAAAACGCAGCTATCTAACAGAACGGTTGTCAATGTGTGCACTCAACTTCCAGAGTTAAACCCGTGTGTGGATTCAGCAGTCTGCAAACACTTTCTCTGCAGAGTCACAAAACAGGCGTTTTCAGCCCATAACCGGCATATGGAAGAAACAGGAGTAATCACAGGGAAATATCTGCTTCTAAATCCAAAACGCAGCTATGTAACGGAACGGTTGTCAATGTGTGCACTCAACTTCCAGAATTAAACCCGTGTGTGGATTCAGCAGTCTGCAAACACTTTCTCTGCAGAGTCCCAAAACAGGCGTTTTCAGCCCATTACCGGCATATGGAAGATACGGCAGCAAGCACAGGGAAATATCTGCTTCTAAATCCAAAACGCAGCTATCTAACAGAACGGTTGTCAATGTGTGCACTCAACTTCCAGAGTTAAAGCCGTGTGTGGATTCAGCAGTCTGCAAACTCTTTCTCTGCAGAGTCCCAAAACAGGCGTTTTCAGCCCATTACCGGCATATGGAAGAAACAGCAGTCAGCCCAGGGAAATATCTGCTTCTAAATCCAAAACGCATCTATCTAACAGAACGGTTGTCAATGTGTGCACTCAACTTCCAGAGTTAAACCCGTGTGTGGATTCAGCAGTCTGCAAACACTTTCTCTGCAGAGTCCCAAAACAGGCGTTTTCAGCCCATTACCGTCATATGGAAGAAACAGCAGTAAGCACAGGGAAATATCTGCTTCTAAATCCAAAACGCAGCTATCTAACAGAACGGCTGTCAATGTGTGCACTCAACTTCCAGAGATAAACCTGTGTGTGGATTCAGCAGTCTGCAAACACTTTCTCTGCAGAGTCCCAAAACGGGCGTTTTCAGCCCATTACCGGCATATGGAAGAAACAGCAGTAAGCACAGGGAAATATCTGCTTCTAAATCCAAAACGCAGCTATCTAACAGAACGGTTGTCAATGTGTGCACTCAACTTCCAGAGTTAAACCCGTGTGTGGATTCAGCAGTCTGCAAACACTTTCTCTGCAGAGTCCCAAAACAGGCGTTTTCAGCCCATTACCGGCCTATGGAAGAAACAGCAGTAAGCACAGGGCAATATCTGCTTCTAAATCCAAAACGCAGCTATGTAACGGAACGGTTGTCAATGTGTGCACTCAACTTCCAGAATTAAACCAGTGTGTGGATTCAGCAGTCTGCAAACACTTTCTCTGCAGAGTCCCAAAACAGGCGTTTTCAGCCCATTACCAGCATATGGAAGAAACAGCAGTCAGCACAGGGAAATATCTGTTTCTAAATCCTAAACGCAGCTATCTAACAGAACGGTTGTCAATGTGTGCACTCAACTTCCAGAGTTAAACCCGTGTGTGGATTCAGCAGTCTGCAAACACTTTCTCTGCAGAGTCCCAAAACAGGCGTTTTCAGCCCATTACCGGCATATGGAAGAAACAGCAGTTAGCACAGGGAAATATCTGCTTCTAAATCCAAAACGCAGCTATCTAACAGAACGGCTGTCAATGTGTGCACTCAACTTCCAGAGTTAAACCCGTGTGTGGATTCAGCAGTCTGCAAACACTTTCTCTGCAGAGTCCCAAAACAGGCGTTTTCAGCCCGTTACCGGCATATGGAAGAAACAGCAGTAAGCACAGGGAAATATCTGCTTCTAAATCCAAAACGCAGCTATGTAACAGAACGGTTGTCAATGTGTGCACTCAACTTCCAGAGTTAAACCCGTGTGTGGATTCAGCAGTCTGCAAACTCTTTCTCTGCAGAGTCCCAAAACAGGCGTTTTCAGCCCATTACCGGCATATGGAAGAAACAGCAGTCAGCACAGGGAAATATCTGCTTCTAAATCCAAAACGCAGCTATCTAACAGAACGGCTGTCAATGTGTGCACTCAACTTCCAGAGTTAAACCCGTGTGTGGATTCAGCAGTCTGCAAACACTTTCTCTGCAGAGTCACAAAACAGGCGTTTTCAGCCCATAACCGGCATATGGAAGAAACAGGAGTAATCACAGGGAAATATCTGCTTCTAAATCCAAAACGCAGCTATGTAACGGAACGGTTGTCAATGTGTGCACTCAACTTCCAGAATTAAACCCGTGTGTGGATTCAGCAGTCTGCAAACACTTTCTCTGCAGAGTCCCAAAACAGGCGTTTTCAGCCCATTACCGGCATATGGAAGAAACAGCAGTAAGCACTGGGAAATATCTGCTTCTAAATCCAAAACGCAGCTATCTAACAGAACGGTTGTCAATGTGTGCACTCAACTTCCAGAGTTAAAGCCGTGTGTGGATTCAGCAGTCTGCAAACACTTTCTCTGCAGAGTCCCAAAACAGGAGTTTTCAGCCCATTACCGGCATATGGAAGAAACAGCAGTCAGCCCAGGGAAATATCTGCTTCTAAATCCAAAACGCAGCTATCTAACAGAACGGTTGTCAATGTGTGCACTCAACTTCCAGAGTTAAACCCGTGTGTGGATTCAGCAGTCTGCAAACACTTTCTCTGCAGAGTCCCAAAACAGGCGTTTTCAGCCCATTACCGGCATATGGAAGAAACAGCAGTCAGCACAGGGAAATATCTGCTTCTAAATCCAAAACGCAGCTATCTAACAGAACGGCTGTCAATGTGTGCACTCAACTTCCAGAGTTAAACCCGTGTGTGGATTCAGCAGTCTGCAAACACTTTCTCTGCAGAGTCCCAAAACAGGCGTTTTCAGCCCATTACCGGCATATGGAAGAAACAGCAGAAAGCACAGGGAAATATCTGCTTCTAAATCCAAAACGCAGCTATCTAACAGAACGGTTGTCAATGTGTGCACTCAACTTCCAGAGTTAAACCCGTGTGTGGATTCAGCAGTCTTCAAACACTTTCTCTGCAGAGTCCCAAAACAGGCGTTTTCAGCCCATTACCGGCATATGGAAGAAACAGCAGTAAGCCCAGGGAAATATCTGCTTCTAAATCCAAAACGCAGCTATCTAACAGAACGGTTGTCAATGTGTGCACTCAACTTCCAGAGTTAAACCCGTGTGTGGATTCAGAAGTCTGCAAACACTTTCTCTGCAGAGTCCCAAAACAGGCGTTTTCAGCCCATTACCGGCATATGGAAGAAACAGCAGTAAGCACAGGGAAATATCTGCTTCTAAATCCAAAACGCAGCTATCTAACAGAACGGTTGTCAATGTGTGCACTCAACTTCCAGAGTTAAACCTGTGTGCGGATTCAACATTCTGCAAACACTTTCTCTGCAGAGTCCCAAAACAGGCGTTTTCAGCCCATTACCGGCATATGGAAGAAACAGCAGAAAGCACAGGGAAATATCTGCTTCTAAATCCAAAACGCAGCTATCTAACAGAACGGTTGTCAATGTGTGCACTCAACTTCCAGAGTTAAACCCGTGTGTGGATTCAGCAGTCTGCAAACACTTTCTCTGCAGAGTCCCAAAACAGGCGTTTTCAGCCCATTACCGGCATATGGAAGAAACAGCAGTAAGCACAGGGAAATATCTGCTTCTAAATCCAAAACGCAGCTATCTAACAGAACGGCTGTCAATGTGTGCACTCAACTTCCAGAGTTAAACCCGTGTGTGGATTCAGCAGTCTGCAAACACTTTCTCTGCAGAGTCCCAAAACAGGCGTTTTCAGCCCATTACCGGCCAATGGAAGAAACAGCAGTAAGCACAGGGAAATATCTGCTTCTAAATCCAAAACGCAGCTATCTAACAGAACGGTTGTCAATGTGTGCACTCAACTTCCAGAGTTAAACCCGTGTGTGGATTCAGCAGTCTGCAAACACTTTCTCTACAGTTTGCCAAAACAGGCGTTTTCAGCCCATTACCGGCATATGGAAGAAACAGCAGTAAGCACAGGGAAATATCTGCTTCTAAATCCAAAACGCAGCTATCTAACAGAACGGTTGTCAATGTGTGCACTCAACTTCCAGAGTTAAACCCGTGTGTGGATTCAGAAGTCTGCAAACACTTTCTCTGCAGAGTCACAAAACAGGCGTTTTCAGCCCACTACCGGCATATGGAAGAAACAGCAGTAAGCACAGGGAAATATCTGCTTCTAAATCCAAAACGCAGCTATCTAACAGAACGGTTGTCAATGTGTGCACTCAACTTCCAGAGTTAAACCCGTGTGTGGATTCAGCAGTCTGCAAACACTTTCTCTGCAGAGTCCCAAAACAGGCGTTTTCAGCCTATTACGGGCATATGGAAGAAACAGCAGTAAGCACAGGGAAATATCTGCTTCTAAATCCAAACCCCAGCTATGTAACAGAACGGTTGTCAATGTGTGCACTCAACTTCCAGAGTTAAACCCGTGTGTGGATTCAGCAGTCTGCAAACATTTTCTCTGCAGAGTCCTAAAACAGGCGTTTTCAGCCCATAACCGGCATATGGAAGAAACAGCTGTAAGCACAGGGAAATAACTGCTTCTAAATCCAAAACGCAGCTATGTAACGGAACGGTTGTCAATGTGTGCACTGAACTTCCAGAGTTAAACCAGTGTGTGGATTCAGCAGTCTGCAAACACTTTCTCTGTAGAGTGCCAAAACAGGCGTTTTCAGCCCATTACCCGCATATGGAAGAAACAGCAGTAAGCCCAGGGAAATATCTGCTTCTAAATCCAAAACGCAGCTATCTAACAGAACGGTTGTCAATGTGTGCACTCAACTTCCAGAGTTAAACCCGTGTGTGGATTCAGCAGTCTGCAAACACTTTCTCTGCAGAGTCCCAAAACAGGCGTTTTCAGCCCATTACCGGCATATGGAAGAAACAGCAGTAAGCACAGGGAAATATCTGCTTCTAAATCCAAAACGCAGCTATCTAACAGAACGGTTGTCAATGTGTGCACTCAACTTCCAGAGTTAAACCCGTGTGTGGATTCAGCAGTCTGCAAACACTTTCTCTGCAGAGTCCCAAAACAGGCGTTTTCAGCCCATTACCGGCATATGGAAGAAACAGCAGTAAGCACAGGGAAATATTTGCTTCTAAATCCAAAACGCAGCTATCTAACAGAACGGCTGTCAATGTGTGCACTCAACTTCCAGAGTTAAACCCGTGTGTGGATTCAGCAGTCTGCAAACACTTTCTCTGCAGAGTCCCAAAACGGGCGTTTTCAGCCCATTACCGGCATATGGAAGAAACAGCAGTAAGCACAGGGAAATATCTGCTTCTAAATCCAAAACGCAGCTATCTAACAGAACGGCTGTCAATGTGTGCACTCAACTTCCAGAGTTAATCCCGTGTGTGGATTCAGCAGTCTGCAAACACTTTCTCTGCAGTTTGCCAAAACAGGCGTTTTCAGCCCATTACCGGCATATGGAAGAAACAGCAGTAAGCACAGGGAAATATCTGCTTCTAAATCCAAAACGCAGCTATCTAACAGAACGGTTGTCAATGTGTGCACTCAACTTCCAGAGTTAAACCCGTGTGTGTATTCAGCAGTCTGCAAACACTTTCTCTGCAGAGTCACAAAACAGGCGTTTTCAGCCCATAACCGGCATATGGAAGAAACAGGAATAATCACAGGGAAATATCTGCTTCTAAATCCAAAACGCAGCTATGTAACGGAACGGTTGTCAATGTGTGCACTCAACTTCCAGAATTAAACCCGTGTGTGGATTCAGCAGTCTGCAAACACTTTCTCTGCAGAGTCCCAAAACAGGCGTTTTCAGCCCATTACCGGCATATGGAAGAAACAGCAGTAAGCACTGGGAAATATCTGCTTCTAAATCCAAAACGCAGCTATCTAACAGAACGGTTGTCAATGTGTGCACTCAACTTCCAGAGTTAAAGCCGTGTGTGGATTCAGCAGTCTGCAAACACTTTCTCTGCAGAGTCCCAAAACAGGCGTTTTCAGCCCATTACTGGCATATGGAAGAAACAGCAGTCAGCCCAGGGAAATATCTGCTTCTAAATCCAAAACGCAGCTATCTAACAGAACGGTTCTCAATGTGTGCACTCAACTTCCAGAGTTAAACCCGTGTGTGGATTCAGCAGTCTGCAAACACTTTCTCTGCAGAGTCCCAAAACAGGCGTTTTCAGCCCATTACCGGCATATGGAAGAAACAGCAGTCAGCACAGGGAAATATCTGCTTCTAAATCCAAAACGCAGCTATCTAACAGAACGGCTGTCAATGTGTGCACTCAACTTCCAGAGTTAAACCCGTGTGTGGATTCAGCAGTCTGCAAACACTTTCTCTGCAGAGTCCCAAAACAGGCGTTTTCAGCCCATTACCGGCATATGGAAGAAACAGCAGAAAGCACAGGGAAATATCTGCTTCTAAATCCAAAACGCAGCTATCTAACAGAACGGTTGTCAATGTGTGCACTCAACTTCCAAAGTTAAACCCGTGTGTGGATTCAGCATTCTGCAAACACTTTCTCTGCAGAGTCCCAAAACAGGCGTTTTCAGCCCATTACCGGCATATGGAAGAAACTGCAGTCAACCCAGGGAAATATCTGCTTCTAAATCCAAAACGCAGCTATCTAACAGAACGGTTGTCAATGTGTGCACTCAACTTCCAGAGTTAAACCCGTGTGTGGATTCAGCAGTCTGCAAACACTTTCTCTGCAGAGTCCCAAAACAGGCGTTTTCAGCCCATTACCGGCATATGGAAGAAACAGCAGTAAGCACAGGGAAATATCTGCTTCTAAATCCAAAACGCAGCTATCTAACAGAACGGCTGTCAATGTGTGCACTCAACTTCCAGAGTTAAACCCGTGTGTGGATTCAGCAGTCTGCAAACACTTTCTCTGCAGAGTCCCAAAACAGGCGTTTTCAGCCCATTACCGGCATATGGAAGAAACAGCAGTAAGCACAGGGAAATATCTGCTTCTAAATCCAAAACGCAGCTATCTAACAGAACGGTTGTCAATGTGTGCACTCAACTTCCAGAGGTAAACCCGTGTGTGGATTCAGCAGTCTGCAAACACTTTCTCTGCAGAGTCCCAAAAGAGGCGTTTTCAGCCCATTACCGGCCAATAGAAGAAACAGCAGTAAGCACAGGGAAATATCTGCTTCTAAATCCAAAACGCAGCTATCTAACAGAACGGTTGTCAATGTGTGCACTCAACTTCCAGAGTTAAAGCCGTGTGTGGATTCAGCAGTCTGCAAACACTTTCTCTGCAGAGTCCCAAAACAGGCGTTTTCAGCCCATTACCGGCATATGGAAGAAACAGCAGTAAGCACAGGGAAATATCTGCTTCTAAATCCAAAACGCAGCTATCTAACAGAACGGCTGTCAATGTGTGCACTCAACTTCCAGAGTTAAACCCGTGTGTGGATTCAGCAGTCTGCAAACACTTTCTCTGCAGAGTCCCAAAACAGGCGTTTTCAGCCTATTACCAGCATATGGATGAAACAGCAGTAAGCACAGGGAAATATCTGCTTCTAAATCCAAACCCCAGCTATGTAACAGAACGGTTGTCAATGTGTGCACTCAACTTCCAGAGTTAAACCCCTGTGTGGATTCAGCAGTCTGCAAACACTTTCTCTGCAGAGTCCCAAAACAGGCGTTTTCAGCCCATTACCGGCATATGGAAGAAACAGCAGTAAGCACAGGGAAATATCTGCTTCTAAATCCAAAACGCAGCTATCTAACAGAACGGTTTTCAATGTGTGCACTCAACTTCCAGAGTTAAACCCGTGTGTGGATTCAGCAGTCTGCAAACATTTTCTCTGCAGAGTCCTAAAACAGGCGTTTTCAGCCCATAACCGGCATATGGAAGAAACAGCAGTAAGCACAGGGAAATAACTGCTTCTAAATCCAAAACGCAGCTATGTAACGGAACGGTTGTCAATGTGTGCACTCAACTTCCAGAGTTAAACCAGTGTGTGGAATCAGCAGTCTGCAAACACTTTCTCTGCAGAGTGTCAAAGCAGGCGTTTTCAGCCCATTACCCGCATATGGAAGAAACAGCAGTAAGCACAGGGAAATATCTGCTTCTAAATCCAAAACGCAGCTATCTAACAGAACGGTTGTCAATGTGCACACTCAACTTCCAGAGTTAAACCCGTGTGTGGATTCAGCAGTCTGCAAACACTTTCTCTGCAGAGTCCCAAAACAGGCGTTTTCAGCCCATTACCGGCATATGGAAGAAACAGCAGTAAGCACAGGGCAATATCTGCTTCTAAATCCAAAACGCAGCTATCTAACAGAACGGCTGTCAATGTGTGCACTCAACTTCCAGAGTTAAACCCGTGTGTGGATTCAGCAGTCTGCAAACACTTTCTCTGCAGAGTCCCAAAACAGGCGTTTTCAGCCCATTACCGGCATATGGAAGAAACAGCAGTAAGCACAGGGAAATATCTGCTTCTAAATCCAAAACGCAGCTATCTAACAGAACGGTTGTCAATGTGTGCACTCAACTTCCAGAGTTAAACCCGTGTGTGGATTCAGCAGTCTGCAAACACTTTCTCTGCAGAGTCCCAAAAGAGGCGTTTTCAGCCCATTACCGGCCAATAGAAGAAACAGCAGTAAGCACAGGGAAATATCTGCTTCTAAATCCAAAACGCAGCTATCTAACAGAACGGTTGTCAATGTGTGCACTCAACTTCCAGAGTTAAAGCCGTGTGTGGATTCAGCAGTCTGCAAACACTTTCTCTGCAGAGTCCCAAAACAGGCGTTTTCAGCCCATTACCGGCATATGGAAGAAACAGCAGTAAGCACAGGGAAATATCTGCTTCTAAATCCAAAACGCAGCTATCTAACAGAACGGCTGTCAATGTGTGCATTCAACTTCCAGAGTTAAACCCGTGTGTGGATTCAGCAGTCTGCAAACACTTTCTCTGCAGAGTCCCAAAACAGGCGTTTTCAGCCTATTACCGGCATATGGATGAAACAGCAGTAAGCACAGGGAAATATCTGCTTCTAAATCCAAACCCCAGCTATGTAACAGAACGGTTGTCAATGTGTGCACTCAACTTCCAGAGTTAAACCCCTGTGTGGATTCAGCAGTCTGCAAACACTTTCTCTGCAGAGTCCCAAAACAGGCGTTTTCAGCCCATTACCGGCATATGGAAGAAACAGCAGTAAGCACAGGGAAATATCTGCTTCTAAATCCAAAACGCAGCTATCTAACAGAACGGTTTTCAATGTGTGCACTCAACTTCCAGAGTTAAACCCGTGTGTGGATTCAGCAGTCTGCAAACATTTTCTCTGCAGAGTCCTAAAACAGGCGTTTTCAGCCCATAACCGGCATATGGAAGAAACAGCAGTAAGCACAGGGAAATAACTGCTTCTAAATCCAAAACGCAGCTATGTAACGGAACGGTTGTCAATGTGTGCACTCAACTTCCAGAGTTAAACCCGTGTGTGGATTCAGCAGTCTGCAAACACTTTCTCTGCAGAGTGTCAAAACAGGCGTTTTCAGCCCATTACCCGCATATGGAAGAAACAGCAGTAAGCACAGGGAAATATCTGCTTCTAAATCCAAAACGCAGCTATCTAACAGAACGGTTGCCAATGTGTGCACTCAACTTCCAGAGTTAAACCCGTGTGTGGATTCAGCAGTCTGCAAACACTTTCTCTGCAGAGTCACAAAACAGGCGTTTTCAGCCCATAACCGGCATAAGGAAGAATCAGGAGTAATCACAGGGAAATATCTGCTTCTAAGTCCAAAACGCAGCTATGTAACGGAACGGTTGTCAATGTGTGCACTCAACTTCCAGAATTAAACCCGTGTGTGGATTCAGCAGTCTGCAAACACTTTCTCTGCAGAGTCCCAAAACAGGCGTTTTCAGCCCATTACCGGCATATGGAAGAAAGGGCAGCAAGCACAGGGAAATATCTGCTTCTAAATCCAAAACGCAGCTATCTAACAGAACGGTTGTCAATGTGTGCACTCAACTTCCAGAGTTAAAGCCGTGTGTGGATTCAGCAGTCTGCAAACACTTTCTCTGCAGAGTCCCAAAACAGGCGTTTTCAGCCCATTACCGGCATATGGAAGAAACAGCAGTCAGCCCAGGGAAATATCTGCTTCTAAATCCAAAACGCAGCTATCTAACAGAACGTTTGTCAATGTGCACACTCAACTTCCAGAGTTAAACCCGTGTGTGGATTCAGCAGTCTGCAAACACTTTCTCTGCAGAATCCCAAAACAGGCGTTTTCAGCCCATTACCGGCATATGGAAGAAACAGCAGTAAGCACAGGGAAATATCTGCTTCTAAATCCAAAACGCAGCTATCTAACAGAACGGCTGTCAATGTGTGCACTCAACTTCCAGAGTTAAACCCGTGTGTGGATTCAGCAGTCTGCAAACACTTTCTCTGCAGAGTCCCAAAACAGGCGTTTTCAGCCCATTACCGGCATATGGAAGAAACAGCAGTAAGCACAGGGAAATATCTGCTTCTAAATCCAAAACGCAGCTATCTAAGAGAACGGTTGTCAATGTGTGCACTCAACTTCCAGAGTTAAACCCGTGTGTGGATTCAGCAGTCTGCAAACACTTTCTCTGCAGAGTCCCAAAACAGGCGTTTTCAGCCCATTACCGGATTATGGAAGAAACAGCAGTAAGCACAGCAAAATATCTGCTGCTAAATCCAAAACGCAGCTATCTAACAGAACGGTTGTCAATGTGTGCACTCAACTTCCAGAGTTAAAGCCCTGTGTGGATTCAGCAGTCTGCAAACACTTTCTCTGCAGAGTCCCAAAACAGGCGTTTTCAGCCCATTACCGGCATATGGAAGAAACAGCAGTCAGCACAGGGAAATATCTGCTTCTAAATCCAAAACGCAGCTATCTAACAGAACGGTTGTCAATGTGTGCACTCAACTTCCAGAGTTAAACCCGTGTGTGGATTCAGCAGTCTGCAAACATTTTCTCTGCAGAGTCCTAAAACAGGCGTTTTCAGCCCATAACCGGCATATGGAAGAAACAGCTGTAAGCACAGGGAAATAACTGCTTCTAAATCCAAAACGCAGCTATGTAACGGAACGGTTGTCAATGTGTGCACTGAACTTCCAGAGTTAAACCAGTGTGTGGATTCAGCAGTCTGCAAACACTTTCTCTGTAGAGTGCCAAAACAGGCGTTTTCAGCCCATTACCCGCATATGGAAGAAACAGCAGTAAGCCCAGGGAAATATCTGCTTCTAAATCCAAAACGCAGCTATCTAACAGAACGGTTGTCAATGTGTGCACTCAACTTCCAGAGTTAAACCCGTGTGTGGATTCAGCAGTCTGCAAACACTTTCTCTGCAGAGTCACAAAACAGGCGTTTTCAGCCCATAACCGGCATATGGAAGAAACAGGAGTAATCACAGGGAAATATCTGCTTCTAAATCCAAAACGCAGCTATGTAACGGAACGGTTGTCAATGTGTGCACTCAACTTCCAGAATTAAACCCGTGTGTGGATTCAGCAGTCTGCAAACACTTTCTCTGCAGAGTCCCAAAACAGGCGTTTTCAGCCCATTACCGGCATATGGAAGAAACGGCAGCAAGCACAGGGAAATATCTGCTTCTAAATCCAAAACGCAGCTATCTAACAGAACGGTTGTCAATGTGTGCACTCAACTTCCAGAGTTAAAGCCGTGTGTGGATTCAGCAGTCTGCAAACACTTTCTCTGCAGAGTCCCAAAACAGGCGTTTTCAGCCCATTACCGGCATATGGAAGAAACAGCAGTCAGCCCAGGGAAATATCTGCTTCTAAATCCAAAACGCAGCTATCTAACAGAACGGTTTTCAATGTGTGCACTCAACTTCCAGAGTTAAACCCGTGTGTGGATTCAGCAGTCTGCAAACACTTTCTCTGCAGAGTCCCAAAACAGGCGTTTTCAGCCCATTACCGGCATATGGAAGAAACAGCAGTAAGCACAGGGCAATATCTGCTTCTAAATCCAAAACGCAGCTATCTAACAGAACGGCTGTCAATGTGTGCACTCAACTTCCAGAGTTAAACCCGTGTGTGGATTCAGCAGTCTGCAAACACTTTCTCTGCAGAGTCCCAAAACAGGCGTTTTCAGCCCATTACCGGCATATGGAAGAAACAGCAGTAAGCACAGGGAAATATCTGCTTCTAAATCCAAAACGCAGCTATCTAACAGAACGGTTGTCAATGTGTGCACTCAACTTCCAGAGTTAAACCCGTGTGTGGATTCAGAAGTCTGCAAACACTTTCTCTGCAGAGTCCCAAAACAGGCGTTTTCAGCCCATTACCGGCATATGGAAGAAACAGCAGTCAGCACAGGGAAATATCTGCTTCTAAATCCAAAACGCAGCTATCTAACAGAACGGTTGTCAATGTGTGCACTCAACTTCCAGAGTTAAACCCGTGTGTGGATTCAGAAGTCTGCAAACACTTTCTCTGCAGAGTCCCAAAACAGGCGTTTTCAGCCCACTAAATGCATATGGAAGAAACAGCAGTAAGCCCACGGAAATATCTGCTTCTAAATCCAAAACGCAGCTATCTAACAGAACGGTTGTCAATGTGTGCACTCAACTTCCAGAGTTAAACCCGTGTGTGGATTCAGCAGTCTGCAAACACTTTCTCTGCAGAGTCACAAAACAGGCGTTTTCAGCCCATAACCGGCATATGGAAGAAACAGCAGTAAGCACAGTGAAATAACTGCTTCTAAATCCAAAACGCAGCTATGTAACGGAACGGTTGTCAATGTGTGCACTCAAATTCCAGAGTTAAACCCGTGTGTGAATTCAGCAGTCTGCAAACACTTTCTCTGCAGAGTCCCAAAACAGGCGTTTTCAGCCCATTACCGGCATATGGAAGAAACAGCAGTCAGCACAGGGAAATATCTGCTTCTAAATCCAAAACGCAGCTATCTAACAGAACGGTTGTCAATGTGTGCACTCAACTTCCAGAGTTAAACCCGTGTGTGGATTCAGCAGTCTGCAAACACTTTCTCTGCAGAGTCCCAAAACAGGCGTTTTCAGCCCATTACCGGCATATGGAAGAAACAGCAGTAAGCACAGGGAAATATCTGCTTCTAAATCCAAAACGCAGCTATCTAACAGAATGGTTGTCAATGTGTGCACTCAACTTCCAGAGTTAAACCCGTGTGTGGATTCAGCATTCTGCAAACTCTTTCTCTGCAGAGTCCCAAAACAGGCGTTTTCAGCCCATTACCGGCATATGGAAGAAACAGCAGTCAACCCAGGGAAATATCTGCTTCTAAATCCAAAACGCAGCTATCTAACAGAACGCTTGTCAATGTGTGCACTCAACTTCCAGAGTTAAACCCGTGTGTGGATTCAGCAGTCTGCAAACACTTTCTCTGCAGAGTCCCAAAACAGGCGTTTTCAGCCCATTACCGGCATATGGAAGAAACAGCAGTAAGCACAGGGAAATATCTGCTTCTAAATCCAAAACGCAGCTATCTAACAGAACGGCTGTCAATGTGTGCACTCAACTTCCAGAATTAAACCCGTGTGTGGATTCAGCAGTCTGCAAACACTTTCTCTGCAGAGTCCCAAAACAGGCGTTTTCAGCCCATTACCGGCATATGGAAGAAACAGCAGTAAGCACAGGGAAATATCTGCTTCTAAATCCAAAACGCAGCTATCTAACAGAACGGTTGTCAATGTGTGCACTCAACTTCCAGAGTTAAACCCGTGTGTGGATTCAGCAGTCTGCAAACACTTTCTCTGCAGAGTCCCAAAACAGGCGTTTTCAGCCCATTACCGGCCTATGGAAGAAACAGCAGTAAGCACAGGGCAATATCTGCTTCTAAATCCAAAACGCAGCTATCTAACAGAACGGTTGTCAATGTGTGCACTCAGCTTCCAGAGTTAAACACGTGTTTGGATTCAGCAGTCTGCAAACACTTTCTCTGCAGAGTCCCAAACTGGCGTTTTCAGCCCATTACCGGCATATGGAAGAAACAGCAGTAAGCACAGGGAAATATCTGCTTCTAAATCCAAAACGCAGCTATCTAACAAAACGGTTGTCAATGTGTGCACTCAACTTCCAGAGTTAAACCCGTGTGTGGATTCAGCAGTCTGAAAACACTTTCTCTGCAGAGTCCCAAAACAGGCGTTTTCAGCCTATTACCGGCATATGGAAGAAACAGCAGTAAGCACAGGGAAATATCTGCTTCTAAATCCAAAACCCAGCTATGTAACAGAAGGGATGTCAATGTGTGCACTCAACTTCCAGAGTTAAACCCGTGTGTGGATTCAGCAGTCTGCAAACACTTTCTCTGCAGAGTCACAAAACAGGCGTTTTCAGCCCATAACCGGCATATGGAAGAAACAGGAATAATCACAGGGAAATATCTGCTTCTAAATCCAAAACGCAGCTATGTAACGGAACGGTTGTCAATGTGTGCACTCAACTTCCAGAATTAAACCCGTGTGTGGATTCAGCAGTCTGCAAACACTTTCTCTGCAGAGTCCCAAAACAGGCGTTTTCAGCCCATTACCGGCATATGGAAGAAACAGCAGTAAGCACAGGGAAATATCTGCTTCTAAATCCAAAACGCAGCTATCTAACAGAACGGTTGTCAATGTGTGCACTCAACTTCCAGAGTTAAACCCGTGTGTGGATTCAGCAGTCTGCAAACACTTTCTCTGCAGAGTCCCAAAACAGGCGTTTTCAGCCCATTACCGGCATATGGAAGAAACAGCAGTAAGCACAGGGAAATATCTACTTCTAAATCCAAAACGCAGCTATCTAACAGAACGGTTGTCAATGTGTGCACTCAACTTCCAGACTTAAACCCGTGTTTGGATTCAGAAGTCTGCAAACACTTTCTCTGCAGAGTCCCAAAACAGGCGTTTTCAGCCCATTACCGGCATATGGAAGAAACAGCAGTAAGCACAGGGAAATATCTGCTTCTAAATCCAAAATGCAGCTATCTAACAGAACGGCTGTCAATGTGTGCACTCAACTTCCAGAGTTAAACCCGTGTGTGGATTCAGCAGTCTGCAAACACTTTCTCTGCAGAGACAAAACAGGCGTTTTCAGCCCATAACCGGCATATGGAAGAAACAGGAATAATCACAGGGAAATATCTGCTTCTAAATCCAAAACGCAGCTATGTAACGGAACGGTTGTCAATGTGTGCACTCAACTTCCAGAATTAAACCCGTGTGTGGATTCAGCAGTCTGCAAACACTTTCTCTGCAGAGTCCCAAAACAGGCGTTTTCAGCCCATTACCGGCATATGGAAGAAACAGCAGTAAGCACTGGGAAATATCTGCTTCTAAATCCAAAACGCAGCTATCTAACAGAACGGTTGTCAATGTGTGCACTCAACTTCCAGAGTTAAAGCCGTGTGTGGATTCAGCAGTCTGCAAACACTTTCTCTGCAGAGTCCCAAAACAGGCATTTTCAGCCCATTACCGGCATATGGAAGAAACAGCAGTCAGCCCAGGGAAATATCTGCTTCTAAATCCAAAACGCAGCTATCTAACAGAACGGTTGTCAATGTGTGCACTCAACTTCCAGAGTTAAACCCGTGTGTGGATTCAGCAGTCTGCAAACACTTTCTCTGCAGAGTCCCAAAACAGGCGTTTTCAGCCCATTACCGGCATATGGAAGAAACAGCAGTAAGCACAGGGAAATATCTGCTTCTAAATCCAAAATGCAGCTATCTAACAGAACGGCTGTCAATGTGTGCACTCAACTTCCAGAGTTAAACCCGTGTGTGGATTCAGCAGTCTGCAAACACTTTCTCTGCAGAGTCCCAAAACAGGCGTTTTCAGCCCATTACCGGCATATGGAAGAAACAGCAGTAAGCACAGGGAAATATCTGCTTCTAAATCCAAAACGCAGCTATCTAACAGAACGGTTGTCAATGTGTGCACTCAACTTCCAGAGTTAAACCCGTGTGTGGATTCAGCAGTCTGCAAACACTTTCTCTGCAGAGTCCCAAAACAGGCGTTTTCAGCCCATTACCGGCCAATGGAAGAAACAGCAGTAAGCACAGGGAAATATCTGCTTCTAAATCCAAAACGCAGCTATCTAACAGAACGATTGTCAATGTGTGCACTCAACTTCCAGAGTTAAACCCGTGTTTGGATTCAGAAGTCTGCAAACACTTTCTCTGCAGAGTCCCAAAACAGGCGTTTTAAGCCCATTACCGGCATATGGAAGAAACAGCAGTAAGCACAGGGAAAAATCTGCTTCTAAATCCAAAACGCAGCTATCTAACAGAACGGTTGTCAATGTGTGCACTCAACTTCCAGAGTTAAACCCGTGTGTGGATTCAGCAGTCTGCAAACACTTTCTCTGCAGAGTCCCAAAACAGGCGTTTTCAGCCTATTACCGGCATATGGAAGAAACAGCAGTAAGCACAGGGAAATATCTGCTTCTAAATCCAAAACCCAGCTATGTAACAGAACGGTTGTCAATGTGTGCACTCAACTTCCAGAGTTAAACCCCTGTGTGGATTCAGCAGTCTGCAAACACTTTCTCTGCAGAGTCCCAAAACAGGCGTTTTCAGCCCATTACCGGCATATGGAAGAAATAGCAGTAAGCACAGGGAAATATCTGCTTCTAAATCCAAAACGCAGCTATCTAACAGAACGGTTGTCAATGTGTGCACTCAACTTCCAGAGTTAAACCCGTGTGTGGATTCAGCAGTCTGCAAACACTTTCTCTGCAGAGTCCCAAAACAGGCGTTTTCAGCCCATTACCGGCCTATGGAAGAAACAGCAGTAAGCACAGGGCAATATCTGCTTCTAAATCCAAAACGCAGCTATCTAACAGATCGGTTGTCAATGTGTGCACTCAACTTCCAGAGTTAAACCCGTGTTTGGATTCAGAAGTCTGCAAACACTTTCTCTGCAGAGTCCCAAAACAGGCATTTTCAGCCCATTACCGGCCTATGGAAGAAACAGCAGTAAGCACAGGGAAATATCTGCTTCTAAATCCAAAACGCAGCTATCTAACAGAACGGTTGTCAATGTGTGCACTCAACTTCCAGAGTTAAACCCGTGTGTGGATTCAGCAGTCTGCAAACACTTTCTCTGCAGAGTCCCAAAACAGGCGTTTTCAGCCTATTACCGCCATATGGAAGAAACAGCAGTAAGCACAGGGAAATATCTGCTTCTAAATCCAAAACCCAGCTATGTAACAGAAGGGTTGTCAATGTGTGCACTCAACTTCCAGAGTTAAACCCGTGTGTGGATTCAGCAGTCTGCAAACACTTTCTCTGCAGAGTCCCAAAACAGGCGTTTTCAGCCCATTACCGGCATATGGAAGAAACAGCAGTAAGCACAGGGAAATATCTGCTTCTAAATCCAAAACGCAGCTATCTAACAGAACGGTTGTCAATGTGTGCACTCAACTTCCAGAGTTAAACACGTGTGTGGATTCAGCAGTCTGCAAACACTTTCTCTGCAGAGTCCCAAAACTGGCGTTTTCAGCCCATTACCGGCATATGGAAGAAACAGCAGTAAGCACAGGGAAATATCTGCTTCTAAATCCAAAACGCAGCTATCTAACAAAACGGTTGTCAATGTGTGCACTCAACTTCCAGAGTTAAACCCGTGTGTGGATTCAGCAGTCTGAAAACACTTTCTCTGCAGAGTCCCAAAACAGGCGTTTTCAGCCTATTACCGGCATATGGAAGAAACAGCAGTAAGCACAGGGAAATATCTGCTTCTAAATCCAAAACCCAGCTATGTAACAGAAGGGATGTCAATGTGTGCACTCAACTTCCAGAGTTAAACCCGTGTGTGGATTCAGCAGTCTGAAAACACTTTCTCTGCAGAGTCCCAAAACAGGCGTTTTCAGCCTATTACCGGCATATGGAAGAAACAGCAGTAAGCACAGGGAAATATCTGCTTCTAAATCCAAAACGCAGTTATCTAACAGAACGGTTGTCAATGTGTGCACTCAACTTCCAGAGTTAAACCCGTGTGTGGATTCAGCAGTCTGCAAACACTTTCTCTGCAGAGTCACAAAACAGGCGTTTTCAGCCCATAACCGGCATATGGAAGAAACAGGAATAATCACAGGGAAATATCTGCTTCTAAATCCAAAACGCAGCTATGTAACGGAACGGTTGTCAATGTGTGCACTCAACTTCCAGAATTAAACCCGGGTGTGGATTCAGCAGTCTGCAAACACTTTCTCTGCAGAGTCCCAAAACAGGCGTTTTCAGCCCATTACCGGCATATGGAAGAAACAGCAGTAAGCACAGGGAAATATCTGCTTCTAAATCCAAAACGCAGCTATCTAACAGAACGGTTGTCAATGTGTGCACTCAACTTCCAGAGTTAAACCCGTGTGTGGATTCAGCAGTCTGCAAACACTTTCTCTGCAGAGTCCCAAAACAGGCGTTTTCAGCCCATTACCGGCATATGGAAGAAACAGCAGTAAGCACAGGGAAATATCTACTTCTAAATCCAAAACGCAGCTATCTAACAGAACGGTTGTCAATGTGTGCACTCAACTTCCAGAGTTAAACCCGTGTTTGGATTCAGAAGTCTGCAAACACTTTCTCTGCAGAGTCCCAAAACAGGCGTTTTCAGCCCATTACCGGCATATGCAAGAAACAGCAGTAAGCACAGGGAAATATCTGCTTCTAAATCCAAAACGCAGCTTTCTAACAGAACGGTTGTCAATGTGTGCACTCAACTTCCAGAATTAAACCCGTGTGTGGATTCAGCAGTCTGCAAACACTTTCTCTGCAGAGTCCCAAAACAGGCGTTTTCAGCCCATTACCGGCATATGGAAGAAACGGCAGCAAGCTCAGGGAAATATCTGCTTCTAAATCCAAAACACAGCTATCTAACAGAACGGTTGTCAATGTGTGCACTCAACTTCCAGAGTTAAAGCCGTGTGTGGATTCAGCAGTCTGCAAACTCTTTCTCTGCAGAGTCCCAAAACAGGCGTTTTCAGCCCATTACCGGCATATGGAAGAAACAGCAGTCAGCCCAGGGAAATATCTGCTTCTAAATCCAAAACGCAGCAATCTAACAGAACGGTTGTCAATGTGTGCGCTCAATTTCCAGAGTTAAACCCGTGTGTGGATTCAGCAGTCTGCAAACACTTTCTCTGCAGAGTCCCAAAAAAGGCGTTTTCAGCCCATTACCGGCATATGGAAGAAACAGCAGTAAGCACAGGGAAATATCTGCTTCTAAATCCAAAATGCAGCTATCTAACAGAACGGCTGTCAATGTGTGCACTCAACTTCCAGAGTTAAACCCGTGTGTGGATTCAGCAGTCTGCAAACACTTTCTCTGCAGAGTCCCAAAACGGGCGTTTTCAGCCCATTACCGGCATATGGAAGAAACAGCAGTATGCACAGGGAAATATCTCCTTCTAAATCCAAAATGCAGCTATCTAACAGAACGGTTGTCAATGTGTGCACTCAACTTCCAGAGTTAAACCCGTGTGTGGATTCAGCAGTCTGCAAACACTTTCTCTGCAGTTTGCCAAAACAGGCGTTTTCAGCCCATTACCGGCATATGGAAGAAACAGCAGTAAGCACAGGGAAATATCTGCTTCTAAATCCAAAACGCAGCTATCTAACAGAACGGTTGTCAATGTGTGCACTAAACTTCCAGAGTTAAACCCGTGTGTGGATTCAGCAGTCTGCAAACACTTTCTCTGCAGAGACAAAACAGGCGTTTTCAGCCCATAACCGGCATATGGAAGAAACAGGAATAATCACAGGGAAATATCTGCTTCTAAATCCAAAACGCAGCTATGTAACGGAACGGTTGTCAATGTGTGCACTCAACTTCCAGAATTAAACCCGTGTGTGGATTCAGCAGTCTGCAAACACTTTCTCTGCAGAGTCCCAAAACAGGCGTTTTCAGCCCATTACCGGCATATGGAAGAAACAGCAGTAAGCACTGGGAAATATCTGCTTCTAAATCCAAAACGCAGCTATCTAACAGAACGGTTGTCAATGTGTGCACTCAACTTCCAGAGTTAAAGCCGTGTGTGGATTCAGCAGTCTGCAAACACTTTCTCTGCAGAGTCCCAAAACAGGCATTTTCAGCCCATTACCGGCATATGGAAGAAACAGCAGTCAGCCCAGGGAAATATCTGCTTCTAAATCCAAAACGCAGCTATCTAACAGAACGGTTGTCAATGTGTGCACTCAACTTCCAGAGTTAAACCCGTGTGTGGATTCAGCAGTCTGCAAACACTTTCTCTGCAGAGTCCCAAAACAGGCGTTTTCATCCCATTACCGGCATATGGAAGAAACAGCAGTAAGCACAGGGAAATATCTGCTTCTAAATCCAAAATGCAGCTATCTAACAGAACGGCTGTCAATGTGTGCACTCAACTTCCAGAGTTAAACCCGTGTGTGGATTCAGCAGTCTGCAAACACTTTCTCTGCAGAGTCCCAAAACAGGCGTTTTCAGCCCATTACCGGCATATGGAAGAAACAGCAGTAAGCACAGGGAAATATCTGCTTCTAAATCCAAAACGCAGCTATCTAACAGAACGGTTGTCAATGTGTGCACTCAACTTCCAGAGTTAAACCCGTGTGTGGATTCAGCAGTCTGCAAACACTTTCTCTGCAGAGTCCCAAAACAGGCGTTTTCAGCCCATTACCGGCCAATGGAAGAAACAGCAGTAAGCACAGGGAAATATCTGCTTCTAAATCCAAAACGCAGCTATCTAACAGAACGGTTGTCAATGTGTGCACTCAACTTCCAGAGTTAAACCCGTGTTTGGATTCAGAAGTCTGCAAACACTTTCTCTGCAGAGTCCCAAAACAGGCGTTTTCAGCCCATTACCGGCATATGGAAGAAACAGCAGTAAGCACAGGGAAATATCTGCTTCTAAATCCAAAACGCAGCTATCTAACAGAACGGTTGTCAATGTGTGCACTCAACTTCCAGAGTTAAAGCCGTGTGTGGATTCAGCAGTCTGCAAACACTTTCTCTGCAGAGTCCCAAAACAGGCGTTTTCAGCCTATTACCGGCATATGGAAGAAACAGCAGTAAGCACAGGGAAATATCTGCTTCTAAATCCAAAACCCAGCTATGTAACAGAACGGTTGTCAATGTGTGCACTCAACTTCCAGAGTTAAACCCCTGTGTGGATTCAGCAGTCTGCAAACACTTTCTCTGCAGAGTCCCAAAACAGGCGTTTTCAGCCCATTACCGGCATATGGAAGAAATAGCAGTAAGCACAGGGAAATATCTGCTTCTAAATCCAAAACGCAGCTATCTAACAGAACGGTTGTCAATGTGTGCACTCAACTTCCAGAGTTAAACCCGTGTGTGGATTCAGCAGTCTGCAAACACTTTCTCTGCAGAGTCCCAAAACAGGCGTTTTCAGCCCATTACCGGCCTATGGAAGAAACAGCAGTAAGCACAGGGCAATATCTGCTTCTAAATCCAAAACGCAGCTATCTAACAGATCGGTTGTCAATGTGTGCACTCAACTTCCACAGTTAAACCCGTGTTTGGATTCAGAAGTCTGCAAACACTTTCTCTGCAGAGTCCCAAAACAGGCGTTTTCAGCCCATTACCGGCCTATGGAAGAAACAGCAGTAAGCACAGGGAAATATCTGCTTCTAAATCCAAAACGCAGCTATCTAACAGAACGGTTGTCAATGTGTGCACTCAACTTCCAGAGTTAAACCCGTGTGTGGATTCAGCAGTCTGCAAACACTTTCTCTGCAGAGTCCCAAAACAGGCGTTTTCAGCCCATTACCGGCATATGGAAGAAACAGCAGTAAGCACAGGGAAATATCTGCTTCTAAATCCAAAACGCAGCTATCTAACAGAACGGTTGTCAATGTGTGCACTCAACTTCCAGAGTTAAACCCGTGTGTGGATTCAGCATTCTGCAAACACTTTCTCTGCAGAGTCCCAAAACAGGCGTTTTCAGCCCATTACCGGCATATGGAAGAAACAGCAGTCAACCAAGGGAAATATCTGCTTCTAAATCCAAAACGCAGCTATCTAACAGAACGGTTGTCAATGTGTGCACTCAACTTCCAGAGTTAAACCCGTGTGTGGATTCAGCTGTCTGCAAACACTTTCTCTGCAGAGTCCCAAAACAGGCGTTTTCAGCCCATTACCGGCATATGGAAGAAACAGCAGTAAGCACAGGGAAATATCTGCTTCTAAATCCAAAACGCAGCTATCTAACAGAACGGCTGTCAATGTGTGCACTCAACTTCCAGAGTTAAACCCGTGTGTGGATTCAGCAGTCTGCAAACACATTCTCTGCAGAGTCCCAAAACAGGCGTTTTCAGCCCATTACTGGCCTATGGAAGAAACAGCAGTAAGCACAGGGCAATATCTGCTTCTAAATCCAAAACGCAGCTATGTAACGGAACGGTTGTCAATGTGTGCACTCAACTTCCAGAATTAAACCCGTGTGTGGATTCAGCAGTCTGCAAACACTTTCTCTGCAGAGTCCCAAAAGAGGCGTTTTCAGCCCATTACCGGCATATGGAAGAAACAGCAGTAAGCACAGGGAAATATCTGCTTCTAAATCCAAAACGCAGGTATCTAACAGAACGGTTGTCAATGTGTGCACTGAACTTCCAGAGTTAAACCCGTGTGTGGATTCAGCAGTCTGCAAACACTTTCTCTGCAGAGTCCCAAAACAGGCGTTTTCAGCCTATTACCGGCATATGGAAGAAACAGCAGTAAGCACAGGGAAATATCTGCTTCTAAATCCAAAACCCAGCTATGTAACAGAAGGGTTGTCAATGTGTGCACTCAACTTCCAGAGTTAAACCCGTGTGTGGATTCAGCAGTCTGCAAACACTTTCTCTGCAGAGTCCCAAAACAGGCGTTTTCAGCCCATTACCGGCATATGGAAGAAACAGCAGTAAGCACAGGGAAATATCTGCTTCTAAATCCAAAACACAGCTATCTAACAGAACGGTTGTCAATGTGTGCACTCAACTTCCAGAGTTAAACCCGTGTGTGGATTCAGCAGTCTGCAAACACTTTCTCTGCAGAGTCCCAAAACAGGCGTTTTCAGCCTATTACCGGCATATGGAAGAAACAGCAGTAAGCACAGGGAAATATCTGCTTCTAAATCCAAAACCCAGCTATGTAACAGAACGGTTGTCAATGTGTGCACTCAACTTCCAGAGTTAAACCCCTGTGTGGATTCAGCAGTCTGCAAACACTTTCTCTGCAGAGTCCCAAAACAGGCGTTTTCAGCCCATTACCGGCATATGGAAGAAATAGCAGTAAGCACAGGGAAATATCTGCTTCTAAATCCAAAACGCAGCTATCTAACAGAACGGTTGTCAATGTGTGCACTCAACTTCCAGAGTTAAACCCGTGTGTGGATTCAGCAGTCTGCAAACACTTTCTCTGCAGAGTCCCAAAACAGGCGTTTTCAGCCCATTACCGGCCTATGGAAGAAACAGCAGTAAGCACAGGGCAATATCTGCTTCTAAATCCAAAACGCAGCTATCTAACAGATCGGTTGTCAATGTGTGCACTCAACTTCCAGAGTTAAACCCGTGTTTGGATTCAGAAGTCTGCAAACACTTTCTCTGCAGAGTCCCAAAACAGGCATTTTCAGCCCATTACCGGCCTATGGAAGAAACAGCAGTAAGCACAGGGAAATATCTGCTTCTAAATCCAAAACGCAGCTATCTAACAGAACGGTTGTCAATGTGTGCACTCAACTTCCAGAGTTAAACCCGTGTGTGGATTCAGCAGTCTGCAAACACTTTCTCTGCAGAGTCCCAAAACAGGCGTTTTCAGCCTATTACCGCCATATGGAAGAAACAGCAGTAAGCACAGGGAAATATCTGCTTCTAAATCCAAAACCCAGCTATGTAACAGAAGGGTTGTCAATGTGTGCACTCAACTTCCAGAGTTAAACCCGTGTGTGGATTCAGCAGTCTGCAAACACTTTCTCTGCAGAGTCCCAAAACAGGCGTTTTCAGCCCATTACCGGCATATGGAAGAAACAGCAGTAAGCACAGGGAAATATCTGCTTCTAAATCCAAAACGCAGCTATCTAACAGAACGGTTGTCAATGTGTGCACTCAACTTCCAGAGTTAAACCCGTGTGTGGATTCAACATTCTGCAAACACTTTCTCTGCAGAGTCACAAACAGGCGTTTTCAGCCCATAACCGGCATATGGAAGAAACAGGAGTAATCACAGGGAAATATCTGCTTCTAAATCCAAAACGCAGCTATGTAACGGAACGGTTGTCAATGTGTGCACTCAACTTCCAGAATTAAACCCGTGTGTGGATTCAGCAGTCTGCAAACACTTTCTCTGCAGAGTCCCAAAACAGGCGTTTTCAGCCCATTACCGGCATATGGAAGAAACAGCAGTAAGCACAGGGAAATATCTGCTTCTAAATCCAAAACCCAGCTATGTAACAGAAGGGTTGTCAATGTGTGCACTCAACTTCCAGAGTTAAACCCGTGTGTGGATTCAGCAGTCTGCAAACACTTTCTCTGCAGAGTCCCAAAACAGGCGTTTTCAGCCCATTACCGGCATATGGAAGAAACAGCAGTAAGCACAGGGAAATATCTGCTTCTAAATCCAAAACGCAGCTATCTAACAGAACGGTTGTCAATGTGTGCACTCAACTTCCAGAGTTAAACCCGTGTGTGGATTCAGCAGTCTGCAAACACTTTCTCTGCAGAGTCACAAAACAGGCGTTTTCAGCCCATAACCGGCATATGGAAGAAACAGGAGTAATCACAGGGAAATATCTGCTTCTAAATCCAAAACGCAGCTATGTAACGGAACGGTTGTCAATGTGTGCACTCAACTTCCAGAATTAAACCCGTGTGTGGATTCAGCAGTCTGCAAACACTTTCTCTGCAGAGTCCCAAAACAGGCGTTTTCAGCCCATTACCGGCATATGGAAGAAACAGCAGTAAGCACAGGGAAATATCTGCTTCTAAATCCAAAACGCAGCTATCTAACAGAACGGTTGTCAATGTGTGCACTCAACTTCCAGAGTTAAACCCGTGTGTGGATTCAGCAGTCTGCAAACACTTTCTCTGCAGAGTCCCAAAACAGGCGTTTTCAGCCCATTACCGGCCTATGGAAGAAACAGCAGTAAGCACAGGGAAATATCTGCTTCTAAATCCAAAACGCAGGTATCTAACAGAACGGTTGTCAATGTGTGCACTCAACTTCCAGAGTAAAACCCGTGTTTGGATTCAGAAGTCTGCAAACACTTTCTCTGCAGAGTCCCAAAACAGGCGTTTTCAGCCCATTACCGGCATATGGAAGAAACAGCAGTAAGCACAGGGAAATATCTGCTTCTAAATCCAAAACGCAGCTATCTAACAGAACGGTTGTCAATGTGTGCACTCAACTTCCAGAATTAAACCCGTGTGTGGATTCAGCAGTCTGCAAACACTTTCTCTGCAGAGTCCCAAAACAGGCGTTTTCAGCCTATTACCGGCATATGGAAGAAACAGCAGTAAGCACAGGGAAATATCTGCTTCTAAATCCAAAACCCAGCTATGTAACAGAACGGTTGTCAATGTGTGCACTCAACTTCCAGAGTTAAATCCGTGTGTGGATTCAGCAGTCTGCAAACACTTTCTCTGCAGAGTCCCAAAACAGGCGTTTTCAGCCCATTACCGGCATATGGAAGAAACAGCAGTAAGCACAGGGAAATATCTGCTTCTAAATCCAAAACGCAGCTATCTAACAGAACGGTTGTCAATGTGTGCACTCAACTTCCAGAGTTAAACCCGTGTGTGGATTCAGCAGTCTGCAAACACTTTCTCTGCAGAGTCACAAAACAGGCGTTTACAGCCCATAACCGGCATATGGAAGAAACAGGAGTAATCACAGGGAAATATCTGCTTCTAAATCCAAAACGCAGCTATGTAACGGAACGGTTGTCAATGTGTGCACTCAACTTCCAGAATTAAACCCGTGTGTGGATTCAGCAGTCTGCAAACACTTTCTCTGCAGAGTCCCAAAACAGGCGTTTTCAGCCCATTACCGGCATATGGAAGAAACGGCAGCAAGCACAGGGAAATATCTGCTTCTAAATCCAAAACGCAGCTATCTAACAGAACGGTTGTCAATGTGTGCACTCAACTTCCAGAGTTAAAGCCGTGTGTGGATTCAGCAGTCTGCAAACTCTTTCTCTGCAGAGTCCCAAAACAGGCGTATTCAGCCCATTACCGGCATATGGAAGAAACAGCAGTCAGCCCAGGGAAATATCTGCTTCTAAATCCAAAACGCATCTATCTAACAGAACGGTTGTCAATGTGTGCACTCAACTTCCAGAGTTAAACCCGTGTGTGGATTCAGCAGTCTGCAAACAGTTTCTCTGCAGAGTCCCAAAACAGGCGTTTTCAGCCCATTACCGTCATATGGAAGAAACAGCAGTAAGCACAGGGAAATATCTGCTTCTAAATCCAAAACGCAGCTATCTAACAGAACGGCTGTCAATGTGTGCACTCAACTTCCAGAGATAAACCTGTGTGTGGATTCAGCAGTCTGCAAACACTTTCTCTGCAGAGTCCCAAAACGGGCGTTTTCAGCCCATTACCGGCATATGGAAGAAACAGCAGTAAGCACAGGGAAATATCTGCTTCTAAATCCAAAACGCAGCTATGAAACGGAACGGTTGTCAATGTGTGCACTCAACTTCCAGAGTTAAACCCGTGTGTGGATTCAGCAGTCTGCAAACACTTTCTCTGCAGAGTCCCAAAACAGGCGTTTTCAGCCCATTACCGGCATATGGAAGAAACAGCAGTAAGCACAGGGAAATATCTGCTTCTAAATCCAAAACGCAGCTATCTAACAGAACGGTTGTCAATGTGTGCACTCAACTTCCAGAGTTAAACCCGTGTGTGGATTCAGCAGTCTGCAAACACTTTCTCTGCAGAGTCACAAAACAGGCGTTTTCAGCCCGTTACCGGCCAATGGAAGAAACAGGAGTAATCACAGGGACATATCTGCTTCTAAATCCAAAACACAGCTATGTAAAGGAACGGTTGTCAATGTGTGCACTCAACTTCCAGAGTTAAACCCGTGTGTGGATTCAGCAGTTTGCAAACACTTTCTCTGCAGAGTCCCAAAACAGGCGTTTTCAGCCCATTACCGGCATATGGAAGAAACTGCAGTAAGCACTGGGAAATATCTGCTTCTAAATCCAAAACGCAGCTATCTAACAGAACGGTTGTCAATGTGTGCACTCAACTTCCAGAGTTAAAGCCGTGTGTGGATTCAGCAGTCTGCAAACACTTTCTCTGCAGAGTCCCAAAACAGGAGTTTTCAGCCCATTACCGGCATATGGAAGAAACAGCAGTCAGCCCAGGGAAATATCTGCTTCTAAATCCAAAACGCAGCTATCTAACAGAACGGTTGTCAATGTGTGCACTCAACTTCCAGAGTTAAACCCGTGTGTGGATTCAGCAGTCTGCAAACACTTTCTCTGCAGAGTCCCAAAACAGGCGTTTTCAGCCTATTACCGCCATATGGAAGAAACAGCAGTAAGCACAGGGAAATATCTGCTTCTAAATCCAAAACCCAGCTATGTAACAGAACGGTTGTCAATGTGTGCACTCAACTTCCAGAGTTAAACCCCTGTGTGGATTCAGCAGTCTGCAAACACTTTCTCTGCAGAGTCCCAAAACAGGCGTTTTCAGCCCATTACCGGCATATGGAAGAAATAGCAGTAAGCACAGGGAAATATCTGCTTCTAAATCCAAAACGCAGCTATCTAACAGAACGGTTGTCAATGTGTGCACTCAACTTCCAGAGTTAAACCCGTGTGTGGATTCAGCAGTCTGCAAACACTTTCTCTGCAGAGTCCCAAAACAGGCGTTTTCAGCCCATTACCGGCCTATGGAAGAAACAGCAGTAAGCACAGGGCAATATCTGCTTCTAAATCCAAAACGCAGCTATCTAACAGATCGGTTGTCAATGTGTGCACTCAACTTCCAGAGTTAAACCCGTGTTTGGATTCAGAAGTCTGCAAACACTTTCTCTGCAGAGTCCCAAAACAGGCATTTTCAGCCCATTACCGGCCTATGGAAGAAACAGCAGTAAGCACAGGGAAATATCTGCTTCTAAATCCAAAACGCAGCTATCTAACAGAACGGTTGTCAATGTGTGCACTCAACTTCCACAGTTAAACCCGTGTTTGGATTCAGAAGTCTGCAAACACTTTCTCTGCAGAGTCCCAAAACAGGCGTTTTCAGCCCATTACCGGCCTATGGAAGAAACAGCAGTAAGCACAGGGAAATATCTGCTTCTAAATCCAAAACGCAGCTATCTAACAGAACGGTTGTCAATGTGTGCACTCAACTTCCAGAGTTAAACCCGTGTGTGGATTCAGCAGTCTGCAAACACTTTCTCTGCAGAGTCCCAAAACAGGCGTTTTCAGCCCATTACCGGCATATGGAAGAAACAGCAGTAAGCACAGGGAAATATCTGCTTCTAAATCCAAAACGCAGCTATCTAACAGAACGGTTGTCAATGTGTGCACTCAACTTCCAGAGTTAAACCCGTGTGTGGATTCAGCATTCTGCAAACACTTTCTCTGCAGAGTCCCAAAACAGGCGTTTTCAGCCCATTACCGGCATATGGAAGAAACAGCAGTCAACCAAGGGAAATATCTGCTTCTAAATCCAAAACGCAGCTATCTAACAGAACGGTTGTCAATGTGTGCACTCAACTTCCAGAGTTAAACCCGTGTGTGGATTCAGCTGTCTGCAAACACTTTCTCTGCAGAGTCCCAAAAGAGGCGTTTTCAGCCCATTACCGGCATATGGAAGAAACAGCAGTAAGCACAGGGAAATATCTGCTTCTAAATCCAAAACGCAGCTATCTAACAGAACGGCTGTCAATGTGTGCACTCAACTTCCAGAGTTAAACCCGTGTGTGGATTCAGCAGTCTGCAAACACTTTCTCTGCAGAGTCCCAAAACAGGCGTTTTCAGCCCATTACTGGCCTATGGAAGAAACAGCAGTAAGCACAGGGCAATATCTGCTTCTAAATCCAAAACGCAGCTATGTAACGGAACGGTTGTCAATGTGTGCACTCAACTTCCAGAATTAAACCCGTGTGTGGATTCAGCAGTCTGCAAACACTTTCTCTGCAGAGTCCCAAAAGAGGCGTTTTCAGCCCATTACCGGCATATGGAAGAAACAGCAGTAAGCACAGGGAAATATCTGCTTCTAAATCCAAAACGCAGGTATCTAACAGAACGGTTGTCAATGTGTGCACTGAACTTCCAGAGTTAAACCCGTGTGTGGATTCAGCAGTCTGCAAACACTTTCTCTGCAGAGTCCCAAAACAGGCGTTTTCAGCCTATTACCGGCATATGGAAGAAACAGCAGTAAGCACAGGGAAATATCTGCTTCTAAATCCAAAACCCAGCTATGTAACAGAAGGGTTGTCAATGTGTGCACTCAACTTCCAGAGTTAAACCCGTGTGTGGATTCAGCAGTCTGCAAACACTTTCTCTGCAGAGTCCCAAAACAGGCGTTTTCAGCCCATTACCGGCATATGGAAGAAACAGCAGTAAGCACAGGGAAATATCTGCTTCTAAATCCAAAACACAGCTATCTAACAGAACGGTTGTCAATGTGTGCACTCAACTTCCAGAGTTAAACCCGTGTGTGGATTCAGCAGTCTGCAAACACTTTCTCTGCAGAGTCCCAAAACAGGCGTTTTCAGCCTATTACCGGCATATGGAAGAAACAGCAGTAAGCACAGGGAAATATCTGCTTCCAAATCCAAAACCCAGCTATGTAACAGAACGGTTGTCAATGTGTGCACTCAACTTCCAGAGTTAAACCCCTGTGTGGATTCAGCAGTCTGCAAACACTTTCTCTGCAGAGTCCCAAAACAGGCGTTTTCAGCCCATTACCGGCATATGGAAGAAATAGCAGTAAGCACAGGGAAATATCTGCTTCTAAATCCAAAACGCAGCTATCTAACAGAACGGTTGTCAATGTGTGCACTCAACTTCCAGAGTTAAACCCGTGTGTGGATTCAGCAGTCTGCAAACACTTTCTCTGCAGAGTCCCAAAACAGGCGTTTTCAGCCCATTACCGGCCTATGGAAGAAACAGCAGTAAGCACAGGGCAATATCTGCTTCTAAATCCAAAACGCAGCTATCTAACAGATCGGTTGTCAATGTGTGCACTCAACTTCCAGAGTTAAACCCGTGTTTGGATTCAGAAGTCTGCAAACACTTTCTCTGCAGAGTCCCAAAACAGGCATTTTCAGCCCATTACCGGCCTATGGAAGAAACAGCAGTAAGCACAGGGAAATATCTGCTTCTAAATCCAAAACGCAGCTATCTAACAGAACGGTTGTCAATGTGTGCACTCAACTTCCAGAGTTAAACCCGTGTGTGGATTCAGCAGTCTGCAAACACTTTCTCTGCAGAGTCCCAAAACAGGCGTTTTCAGCCTATTACCGCCATATGGAAGAAACAGCAGTAAGCACAGGGAAATATCTGCTTCTAAATCCAAAACCCAGCTATGTAACCGAAGGGTTGTCAATGTGTGCACTCAACTTCCAGAGTTAAACCCGTGTGTGGATTCAGCAGTCTGCAAACACTTTCTCTGCAGAGTCCCAAAACAGGCGTTTTCAGCCCATTACCGGCATATGGAAGAAACAGCAGTAAGCACAGGGAAATATCTGCTTCTAAATCCAAAACGCAGCTATCTAACAGAACGGTTGTCAATGTGTGCACTCAACTTCCAGAGTTAAACCCGTGTGTGGATTCAACATTCTGCAAACACTTTCTCTGCAGAGTCACAAAACAGGCGTTTTCAGCCCATAACCGGCATATGGAAGAAACAGGAGTAATCACAGGGAAATACCTGCTTCTAAATCCAAAACGCAGCTATGTAACGGAACGGTTGTCAATGTGTGCACTCAACTTCCAGAATTAAACCCGTGTGTGGATTCAGCAGTCTGCAAACACTTTCTCTGCAGAGTCCCAAAACAGGCGTTTTCAGCCCATTACCGGCATATGGAAGAAACAGCAGTAAGCACAGGGAAATATCTGCTTCTAAATCCAAAACCCAGCTATGTAACAGAAGGGTTGTCAATGTGTGCACTCAACTTCCAGAGTTAAACCCGTGTGTGGATTCAGCAGTCTGCAAACACTTTCTCTGCAGAGTCCCAAAACAGGCGTTTTCAGCCCATTACCGGCATATGGAAGAAACAGCAGTAAGCACAGGGAAATATCTGCTTCTAAATCCAAAACGCAGCTATCTAACAGAACGGTTGTCAATGTGTGCACTCAACTTCCAGAATTAAACCCGTGTGTGGATTCAGCAGTCTGCAAACACTTTCTCTGCAGAGTCCCAAAACAGGCGTTTTCAGCCTATTACCGGCATATGGAAGAAACAGCAGTAAGCACAGGGAAATATCTGCTTCTAAATCCAAAACCCAGCTATGTAACAGAACGGTTGTCAATGTGTGCACTCAACTTCCAGAGTTAAACCCGTGTGTGGATTCAGCAGTCTGCAAACACTTTCTCTGCAGAGTCACAAAACAGGCGTTTTCAGCCCGTTACCGGCCAATGGAAGAAACAGGAGTAATCACAGGGACATATCTGCTTCTAAATCCAAAACACAGCTATGTAAAGGAACGGTTGTCAATGTGTGCACTCAACTTCCAGAATTAAACCCGTGTGTGGATTCAGCAGTTTGCAAACACTTTCTCTGCAGAGTCCCAAAACAGGCGTTTTCAGCCCATTACCGGCATATGGAAGAAACTGCAGTAAGCACTGGGAAATATCTGCTTCTAAATCCAAAACGCAGCTATCTAACAGAACGGTTGTCAATGTGTGCACTCAACTTCCAGAGTTAAAGCCGTGTGTGGATTCAGCAGTCTGCAAACACTTTCTCTGCAGAGTCCCAAAACAGGAGTTTTCAGCCCATTACCGGCATATGGAAGAAACAGCAGTCAGCCCAGGGAAATATCTGCTTCTAAATCCAAAACGCAGCTATGTAACGGAACGGTTGTCAATGTGTGCACTCAACTTCCAGAATTAAACCCGTGTGTGGATTCAGCAGTCTGCAAACACTTTCTCTGCAGAGTCCCAAAACAGGCGTTTTCAGCCCATTACCGGCATATGGAAGAAACAGCAGTAAGCACAGGGAAATATCTGCTTCTAAATCCAAAACGCAGCTATCTAACAGAACGGTTGTCAATGTGTGCACTCAACTTCCAGAGTTAAACCCGTGTGTGGATTCAGCAGTCTGCAAACACTTTCTCTGCAGAGTCCCAAAACAGGCGTTTTCAGCCCATTACCGGCCTATGGAAGAAACAGCAGTAAGCACAGGGAAATATCTGCTTCTAAATCCAAAACGCAGGTATCTAACAGAACGGTTGTCAATGTGTGCACTCAACTTCCAGAGTAAAACCCGTGTTTGGATTCAGAAGTCTGCAAACACTTTCTCTGCAGAGTCCCAAAACAGGCGTTTTCAGCCCATTACCGGCATATGGAAGAAACAGCAGTAAGCACAGGGAAATATCTGCTTCTAAATCCAAAACGCAGCTATCTAACAGAACGGTTGTCAATGTGTGCACTCAACTTCCAGAATTAAACCCGTGTGTGGATTCAGCAGTCTGCAAACACTTTCTCTGCAGAGTCCCAAAACAGGCGTTTTCAGCCTATTACCGGCATATGGAAGAAACAGCAGTAAGCACAGGGAAATATCTGCTTCTAAATCCAAAACCCAGCTATGTAACAGAACGGTTGTCAATGTGTGCACTCAACTTCCAGAGTTAAATCCGTGTGTGGATTCAGCAGTCTGCAAACACTTTCTCTGCAGAGTCCCAAAACAGGCGTTTTCAGCCCATTACCGGCATATGGAAGAAACAGCAGTAAGCACAGGGAAATATCTGCTTCTAAATCCAAAACGCAGCTATCTAACAGAACGGTTGTCAATGTGTGCACTCAACTTCCAGAGTTAAACCCGTGTGTGGATTCAGCAGTCTGCAAACACTTTCTCTGCAGAGTCACAAAACAGGCGTTTACAGCCCATAACCGGCATATGGAAGAAACAGGAGTAATCACAGGGAAATATCTGCTTCTAAATCCAAAACGCAGCTATGTAACGGAACGGTTGTCAATGTGTGCACTCAACTTCCAGAATTAAACCCGTGTGTGGATTCAGCAGTCTGCAAACACTTTCTCTGCAGAGTCCCAAAACAGGCGTTTTCAGCCCATTACCGGCATATGGAAGAAACGGCAGCAAGCACAGGGAAATATCTGCTTCTAAATCCAAAACGCAGCTATCTAACAGAACGGTTGTCAATGTGTGCACTCAACTTCCAGAGTTAAAGCCGTGTGTGGATTCAGCAGTCTGCAAACTCTTTCTCTGCAGAGTCCCAAAACAGCCGTATTCAGCCCATTACCGGCATATGGAAGAAACAGCAGTCAGCCCAGGGAAATATCTGCTTCTAAATCCAAAACGCATCTATCTAACAGAACGGTTGTCAATGTGTGCACTCAACTTCCAGAGTTAAACCCGTGTGTGGATTCAGCAGTCTGCAAACAGTTTCTCTGCAGAGTCCCAAAACAGGCGTTTTCAGCCCATTACCGTCATATGGAAGAAACAGCAGTAAGCACAGGGAAATATCTGCTTCTAAATCCAAAACGCAGCTATCTAACAGAACGGCTGTCAATGTGTGCACTCAACTTCCAGAGATAAACCTGTGTGTGGATTCAGCAGTCTGCAAACACTTTCTCTGCAGAGTCCCAAAACGGGCGTTTTCAGCCCATTACCGGCATATGGAAGAAACAGCAGTAAGCACAGGGAAATATCTGCTTCTAAATCCAAAACGCAGCTATGAAACGGAACGGTTGTCAATGTGTGCACTCAACTTCCAGAGTTAAACCCGTGTGTGGATTCAGCAGTCTGCAAACACTTTCTCTGCAGAGTCCCAAAACAGGCGTTTTCAGCCCATTACCGGCATATGGAAGAAACAGCAGTAAGCACAGGGAAATATCTGCTTCTAAATCCAAAACGCAGCTATCTAACAGAACGGTTGTCAATGTGTGCACTCAACTTCCAGAGTTAAACCCGTGTGTGGATTCAGCAGTCTGCAAACACTTTCTCTGCAGAGTCACAAAACAGGCGTTTTCAGCCCGTTACCGGCCAATGGAAGAAACAGGAGTAATCACAGGGACATATCTGCTTCTAAATCCAAAACACAGCTATGTAAAGGAACGGTTGTCAATGTGTGCACTCAACTTCCAGAGTTAAACCCGTGTGTGGATTCAGCAGTTTGCAAACACTTTCTCTGCAGAGTCCCAAAACAGGCGTTTTTCAGCCCATTACCGGCATATGGAAGAAACTGCAGTAAGCACTGGGAAATATCTGCTTCTAAATCCAAAACGCAGCTATCTAACAGAACGGTTGTCAATGTGTGCACTCAACTTCCAGAGTTAAAGCCGTGTGTGGATTCAGCAGTCTGCAAACCCTTTCTCTGCAGAGTCCCAAAACAGGAGTTTTCAGCCCATTACCGGCATATGGAAGAAACAGCAGTCAGCCCAGGGAAATATCTGCTTCTAAATCCAAAACGCAGCTATCTAACAGCCAAGTATACAGTCGACCCTTGAACAACTGGAGGGTTAGGGCCACCAACTCCTGTGCTTTCAAATATCCACATACAACTTTTGACTCCCCAAAAACTTAACTACTA